>NC_045806.1:121441227-121741227 GCF_009873245.2 Balaenoptera musculus | reverse complement strand
TTGTCATTTGTTTCTAGGTATTTTTTGATATCCTCTTTGATTTCCTCAGTGATCTCTTGGTTATTTAGTAACGTATTGTTTAGCCTCCATGTGTTTGTGTTTTTTACATTTTTTCCCTGTAATTGATTTCTAATCTCATAGTGTTGTGTTCAGAAAAGATGCTTGATATGATTTCAATTTTCTTAAACTTACTGAGGCTTGATTTGTGACCCAAGATGTGATCAGTCCTGGAGAGTGTTCCGTGTGCACTTGAGAAGAAAGTGTAATCTGCTGTTTTTGGATGGAATGTCCTATAAATATCAATTAAATCTATCTGGTCTGTTGTGTCATTTAAAGCTTGTGTTTCCTTATTAATTTTCTGTTTGGATGATCTGTCCGTTGGTGTAAGTGAGTTGTTAAGGTCCCCCACTATTACTGTGTTACTGTCGATTTCCTCTTTTATAGCTGTTAGCAGTTGCCTTATGTATTGAGGTGCTCCTATGTTGGGTCCATATATATTTATAATTGTTATATCTTCTTCTTGGATTGATCCCTTGATCATTATGTAGTGTCCCTCCCTGTCTCTTGTAATATTCTTTATTTTAAAGTCTATTTTATCTGATATGAGTATTGTTACTCCAGCTTTCTTTTGATTTCCATTTGCATGGAAGATCTTTTTCCATCCCCTGACTTTCAGTCTGTATGTGTCCCTAGGTCTGAAGTGGGTCTCTTGTAGACAGCATACATGTGGGTCTTGTTTTTGTATCCATTCAGCTAGCCTCTGTTTTTTGGTTGGAGCATTTAATCCATTCACGTTTAAGGTAATTATCAATATGTATGTTTCTTTGACCATTTTCTTAATTGTTTTGGCTTTGTTTTTGTAGGTCCTTTTCTTCTCTTGTGTTTCCCACTTAGAGAAGTTCCTTTAGCATTTGTTGTAGGGCTGGTTTGGTGGTGCTGAATTCTCTTAGCTTTTGCTTGTCTGTAAAGCTTTTGATCGAATCTGAATGAGATCCTTGCCGGCTAGAGTAATCTTGGTTGTGGGTTCTTCCCTTTCATCACTTTAAGTATATCATGCCACTCCTTTCTGGCTTGTAGAGTTTCTGCTGAGAAATTAGCTGTTAACCTTATGGGACTTCCCTTGTACGTTATTTGTCGTTTTTCCTTTGCTGCTTTCAATAATTTTTCTTTGTCTTTAACTTTTGCCAATTTGATTACTATGTGTCTCGGCATGTTTCTCCTTGGGTTTACCCTGTATGGGACTCTCTGCGCTTCCTGGACTTGGGTGGCTATTTCCTTTACCATGTTAGGGAAGTTTTCGACTATAGTCACTTCAAATATTTTCTCGGGTCCTTTCTGTCTTTCTTCTCCTTCTGGGACCCCTATAATGCAAATGTTGTGTTTAATGTTGTCCCAGAGGTCTCTTAGGCTGTCTTCATTTCTTTTCATTCTTTTTTCTTTATTCTGTTCCCCAGCAGTGACTTCCACCATTCTGTCTTCCAGGTCACTTATCCGTTCTTCTGCCTCAGTTATTCTGCTATTGATTCCTTCTAATGTAGTTTTCATTTCAGTTATTGTATTGTTCTTCTCTGTTTGTTTGTTCTTTAATTCTTCTAGGTCTTTGTTAAACATTTCTTGCATCTTCTTGATCTTTGCCTCCATTCTTTTTCTGAGGTCCTGGATCATCTTCACTATCATTATTCTGAATTCTTTTTCTGGAAGGTTGCCTATGTCCACTTCATTTGGCTGTTTTTCTGGGGTTTTATCTTGTTCCTTCATCTGGTACATAGCCCTCTGCCTTTTCATCTTGTCTATCTTTCTGTGAATGTGGTTTTTGTTCCACAGGCTGCAGGGCTGTAGTTCTTCTTGCTCCTGCTGTCTGCCCTCTGGTGGATGAGGCTATCTGAGAAGCTTGTGCATGTTTCCTGATGGGAAGGACTGGTGGTGGGTAGAACTGGCTGTTGCTCTGGTGGGCAGAGCTCAGTAAAACTTTAATCCGCTTGACTGCTGATGGGTGGGGCTGGGTTCCCTCCTGGTTGGTTGTTTGACCTGAGGCAACCCAACACTGGAGCCTACCTGGGCTCTTTGGTGGGGCTAATGGCAGACTCTGGGAGGGCTCATGCCAAGGAGTACTTCCCAGAACCTCTGCTGCCAGTTTCCTTGTCCTCATGGTGAGCCACAGCCTCCCCCACCCCACCTCTGCAGGAGACCCTCCAACACTAGCAGGTAGGTCTGGTTCAGTCTCCCCTGGTGTCACTGCTCCTTCCCCTGGGTCCCGATGTGCACACTACTTTGTGTGTGCCCTCCAAGAGTGCAGTCTCTGTTTCCCCCAGTCCTGTCAAAGTCCTGCAATCAAATCCCGCTTGCCTTCAAAGTCTGATTCTCTAGGAATTCCTCCTCCCGTTGCCAGACCCCCAGCTTGGGAACCTGACGTGGGGCTCAGAACCTTCACTCCAGTGGGTGGACTTCTATGGTATAAGTGTTCTCCAGTCTGTGAGTCACCCACCCAGCAGTTATGGGATTTGATTTTACTGTGATTGCGCCCCTCCTACCATCTCACTGTGTCTTCTCCTTTGTCTTTGGATGTGGGGTATCTTTTTTGGTGAGTTCCAGTGTCTTCCTGTCGATGACTGTCCAGCAGCTAGTTGTGATTCTGGTGTTCTTGCAAGAGGGGGTGAAAGCATGTCCTTCTACTCCGTCATCTTGTTTCCTGGCTCCTATCCTATTTTTTCTAAATGCAAATCTTCATTCAAAATAAAGTGAATCATCAGATGTGAGGAAAACAAGGAAGATGAAAGAAAAGGACCAAGGTGTATAACCTGGACAAAGGTGCACAATTGACTCTATAGGAAATAGATAATTTAGGGAACAAAGGAGAAGTATACATACTTAGGGTATGAAAGGAGATTTCATCCATTAAACAAGAAAAGATTTCTACAAAGAAAAGCAATCCAACAATGAAAAGAAAAGGAAAAATAAATTATTACTGGCAAATATGGCATTTAATAGAAGGGCTGAACAACAAAATAGAAATAGAGAAAGACTAATTTCATGATCTAGAAGATAAAATTGAGGGAATCTCTCAGAATTTAGAAAAAAATGACAAGACATGGAATCCTGGGGGAGGATGTTCTGAGATATAAATTCCAACAACCAAGTGAATGGATAGAGGTAATAATCAGAGAGTTAGCCTGGGAAAACCCCCCAGTGTGGAGGAAACACGGAACACTTCAGTGTGAAAGGATCCACTGAGTATCACAGAAGTTGAATGAAAACAGGACACCTGCCCCACATTTGGACACATCCTGGTGATATTTCAGACCTCTAAATCTGAAAAGCTTCCAGTGGAGGAAAACAAAAATCATACCAGCATCAGGCTTATCATCCATACTTCCGCATGACAATGATTTTGAACCTAAAAATCAATATCTAACCAATGTGATGGTAAGCTCAAGACAGTTTGGACAAACAAGAAATCAGAAATTTTACTATCTAGAGACCCTCTCTGAAAGAAATATTTGATGGGGGTTTTAACAAAACAAAAAACAACAAAGGGAGGGAGGGAGGAAAAGAAAAGAAGAAAGGGAAGAAAGGAAGGAAAGGAGGGAGGAAGGAAGGAAGGAAGGAAGCAAGGAAGGAAGCAAGGAAGGAAGTGGATGATACGAGACACATGAGTGGTGAGCAAAGAATACACTATAATTTCTGGTTACATCTCAATAAATGTGTTTACATTATATAGAAAGTTGATGACAATATAGAACAAAAACCTCAGATGATGACTGCACAGGGGATCTTAGGGGAATGGGAGAAAGTAATAGACTTTCTTCTATTTCTGAAGGAACATAAAAATATTATTTCTAAATGTTTATTAAAAAGTAGAAGTTTAAATATGTGTAAAAAATTTTTAAGTATTAGAAACTAGAAATAGAGAAAATGGGGCCAAGAAAGTTTGATCAGTCTAACAAATGGCAAGGGGTGAGGAAGGAGAAAACAAAATAATAAAGGCATGGTAAACAGACAACATAAAATTAGGTGGCAGGAATAAAATCAAACAAATTGGTAATAACAGTAAATATGAGTGTGTTAAATTCCACTATTACAAAATAGGGGCTTCCAGTATCGATTTTAAAAATCCAGGTATGCTTTACTGATAACAGGCAATTCTACACCAATGGGACAGAGAATGATTAAAAATTAAGGGACAGAAAGAAAAAAAATGGATATACTAGTCAAAGACCTACGGGGTAATAAACAGGTGTGCTGATACTAATACAAAGAAGAATTCATATTCAAAAGAATTAAATTGGACTAAGAGGGTTATAGGACAATTTTTAATACTGAGAAAATGTTCAATCTGCCTGAAAGATATAGCATCTAGAAACCTTTCTGAGCCTAGCAACATTTAAAAAATATATACAGAAAAACTTCTGGAAATAAAAGAAAATGTTGACATTTTTTCACAATCATGTTGAGAGATATTAACACACCTCTACTTCTAATGCAAATGCTAATGAAAAGAATGAAATCGCTGCAAGGAAAGCAAAAGGGAGGACTTACAACAAATAAAAACAGAAATTAAGAAATGGAAAACATTAAAAACATATATTTGATTAGTAAAGCCAAAAGCCAGTTTTTTAATTGTGATAAAATAAACACAATGTAAAATTGACCATCTTAATAATTTTTAACTCTACAGTTCAGTTCTCTTAAATATATTCATGTTGTTTACAATGAATCTCCAGAATTTGTGCATCTTGCAAAACTGAAACTCTATTTCCATTAAGTAGTAAATGCCCTCCTCCCCCTAGTCCCTGTCAACCACCAGTCTACTTTCTGTTTCTATGAACTTGACTGCTCTAGGTGTCCCATGTAAGTGGGATCACATAGTATTTGTCATTTTGTTACTGGCTATTTCACTTAGCATAATGACCTCAAGGTTCATCTATGCTGTACCGTATGTTAGAATTCTCTTCTTTTTTAAGGCTGAATAATATTCCACTGTATGCCTATATCACATTCAGTTTATCCACTCATTCGTCAATGCACACTTCTTTGCTTTCACATATTGGCTATTGTGAATAACGCTGCTATAAACATGGGTGTACAAATATCTCTTTGAGATACTGTTTTAATTCTTTTGGGTATATGACCAGAAGTGGACTTTCTGGATCATATGGAAATTCTGTTTAATCTTTTGAGGAAATGCCATAATGTTTCCCATAGCGAGTACACCATTTTACATTTCCACCAATCGTGCTCAAGCGTTCTAATTTCTCTATATCTTCACCAACACATGTCATTTTCTGTTTGTTTGATTTTGGTTTTTTTTTTGTTGTTTGTTTGTTTGTTTGTTTTTGTAGGCCATTCTAATAGATGTGAGGTGATATTTCATTTTGGGTTTTGATTTGCATTTCCCTAAAGATTAGTGATGTTGAGCATTTTTTCACATGCTTGTGGCCACTTGTGTATCTTCTTTGGAGAAATTTCTATTTAAGTCCTTTGCCCATTTTTTAATTGGATATTTGTGGGGGTTGTTTTTGTTGAGTTGTAGGAGTTTTCATATATTCTGGATAAGAACCCCTTATCAGGTATATGATTTGCAAACATTTTATCCCCTTCTATAGGTTGACTTTTCATTCTTTTGATTGTGTCTTTTAATGCACATAAGTTTTTAATATTGATGCAGCCCAATTTATCTATTTTTACTTTTGTTGCCTGTGAAAAAGGCAGGTTTTTTTTAAAGCAATACAAGTGTCAAATCTTTGTGAAATCTGAATGCAGATTTGGAGAAAAAGAGAAGACCAAATAAATGCACAAGTGTTTTAACTCTAGGAATGAGAAAGGGAACATAGCTAGAAATAACCCATAAAATCAATGCACTCTCAAGTTTTTAAAACCTAGCATTTTTGTCATAGAACTTCAAAGGCTGATTCAAAAACTTATTTGGAAAAGAAAATGCATGAGAAAAGAGGGGGTATATCTCATATAGCACAAGGGGGTGGGGTAGTAACCCTCTACCTATAAAATTATGGTAATTAAGAGAGTGTACCACTGGTACAGGACTAGAAAAATACATCAATGGAACAGAAAATAAAGTCTAAAAACAAATACAGGTTTGTAGAGAAACTCGATATTCAGTCAGAGATGAATTAAATATCTATCAAATGGTCTTAGGACAATTGTCTATCTGTAAAAAAAAAGCCATATGATTGGATATTTTCATCAGATCATTCAAAAATTAAACTCCATATGGATTAAAGATCTGGGTATGAAAACTACACAATTTCAAACATGCTGGAAAAATTAAGAGAATTTTTTCTCATTGTTTCAAAGTGGAAAAGGCCTTCCTAAGCAAGACACAAAACACAGAAGCCTACAGGAAAAGATCAATAGCTTTGAGTATGTAAACACATCATTTAATGACACAGTAAGGAAAAAGCAAAATACAAGTGTAAGGCTGAGAAAAATTATTTAAAACAGACAGGATTAAAATCCAGAATATATACAGATCTTCTAACAACCTAAAGTCAAAGGTGAAACAACTCAGTAGGAAATTAAGCAAAAATTATAAAGATATTTCACAAGAGGATCATATGAGCAAAAAATATCTAAAATTATATCCATTCTAATTATTAATTAGGAAAATTGGAATTAATACCAAGCATAAGATGTTTTTGACCATCAGATAGGCAAAATTTTAATTTTTTTCAGCTTTATTGTGATATAATTGACATATATCATTGTCTAAGTTTAAGTTATACAATGTAATGATTTTATATAGGTATATTTTGAGAAATGATTACCACAATAAGGTTAGTTAACACATCTATCACCTCACACAGTGACCTGTGTGTGTGTGTATGTGTGTGTGGTGAGAACTTTTAAAATCTACTCTCCCAGAAACTTTCAAATATATAATACAGTACTGTGAAGTAGAGTCACCATGCTCTACATTACATTCCCAGAACTTACTCATCTTACAACTGGAAGTTTGTACCCTTTGACCACCATCACCCATTTTCCTCACCTTTCAGCCCCCAGCCTTTGCAATCACCAATCTGTTCTCTGTTTCCATGAATTTTTTTTTGATTCCACATAAAAATGAGATCACACAGTATCTGTCTTTCTCTAGCTGACATTTTACTTAGCATAATGCCCTCAAGGTCCATCCATATTGTTGCAAATGGCGTGATTTCCTTCTTTTTATGGTTGAATAATATTCCATTGTCTTGTGTGTGTGTGTGTGTGTGACATCTTTATCCATTCACCTGTCGACAGATACTTAGGTTGTTTCCATGTCTTGGCTATTAGAAATAATGCTGCAATGAACACAGGGGTACAGATATCTCTTCGAGATAGTGATTTCATTTCCTTCAGATAAACACCCAGAATTGGGATTGCTGGATCATATATTAGTTCATTTTTCATATTTTGAGGAACCTCCATACTGTTTTCCATTGTGGCTGTATCAATTTACATTCCCACCAAGAGCGCACAAGTGTTCCCTTCTTTCCACATCCTTGCCAGCACTTGTTATCTCTTGTCTTTTTGATAATAGTCATTCTAATAGGTGTGAAACGATATCTCATTGTTGTTTTGATTTGAATTTCCCTGGTGATTAGTGATGTTGAGCACCTTTTCATGTACCTGTTGGCCATTTGAATATCTTCTTTGGAAAAATGTCTATTCAGGTTCTTTGCCATTTTTCAATTGAATTAGTTGGGGGTTTTTGCTATTGAGTTGTATGAGTTTCTTATATATTTTGGATAGTAACCCCTTGTACGATATGTGGTTTACAAATATTTTCTCCCATTCTGTATGTTACCTTTACATTTTGTTGAACGTTTCTTTTGCTGTGCAAAAGCTTTTTAGTTTGATGTAGTCACACTTGTTTACTTTTGCTTTTATTGATTGTGCTTTGGGTGTCATATCCATAAAATCACTGTCCAGACCAATGCCAAGGAGCTTTTTCCCTATGCTTTTTCCTAAGAGTTTTATGATTTCAGGTCTTATTTTAAAATCTCTAATCCATTTCAAGTTAATTTTTCTGAGGGGGTAACACAGGGGTCCAGGTTTATTCTTTTCCATGTAAATATCAGATTAACCAGCACCATTTATTTAAGATACCACTCTTTCCCCATTAAGTATCCTCGGTTCAATTGTAATTTTATTTGACTGTATAAGCATGGGTTTATTTCTGGGCTCTTGATTCTGATCCTTTGGTTGATATATCTGTTTTTATGTCACTACCATACTCTTTTGATTACTTTAGCTTCGTAATATAGTTTGAAATCAGGAAATGTGATGTCTCCAACTTTGTTCTTCTTTCTTATGATTGCTTTGTTTATTTGGCATCTTTTGTGGTTCCATACACATTTTAGGATTTATTTTTATATCTATAAAAATGCCATTGAAAGTTTGATGGGATGTATTGAATCTATAGATTACTTTGGGGAGTATGGACATTTTAACAGTATTAATTCTTCCAAGCCATTTACATGGGATATCTTTCCATTTAAATGTGTCTTCTTCAATTTCATTCATCAATATTTTATAGTTTTCTGTGTACAGATGGTTAACCTCCTTGGTTAAATTTATTCCTAAGTATCTGATCATTTTTTACGTTATTGTAAATGAGATTGTTTTCTCTATTTCTTTTTCAGATAATTCATTGTTAGTGTATAGAAATGCAAGTGATTTTTGTACATTGATTTTGTATCCTGTAACTTTACTGAATTTGTTTATTAGTTTTTTTGGTGGAGTCTTCAGGATCTTCTATATATAAGATCATGTCATTTTCAAATAGAGACAATTTTACTTCTTCCTTTCCAATTCAGATGCATTTATTCTTTTTCTTGCCTGATTGTTCTGGCTAGGACTTCTGATACTATGTTGAATAGTAGTGGTGGGAGTGGACACACTTGTCTTGTTCCTGATCTTAGAGGAAAAGCTTTCAAACTTTCACCATTGAGTGTGATGTCAGCTTTGGGACTGTCACATATGGCCTTTATTATGTTAAGGTATGTTCCTTATATATCCAATTTTTAAAGAGTTTTTTTATCATGAAAGGATGTTGAATCTTGACAAATGCTTTTTCTGCATCTCTTGAGATGATCATGTTGTTTTTATCTTTCATTCTATTAGTATGCTGTATTACACTTGTTTATTCACATATGTAGAGCCATGCTTGTTTTCTAGGGATGAATCCCACTTGATTGTGATGTATGACCCTTTAAATGTGCTGTTGAATTTGGTTTGCTAATATTTTGTCTAGAATCTTTGCATCTATATTCATCAGGGATACTGGACTGTAGTTTTCTTGTAATTTCAGTATTTGTCTTTGGGTATCAGGGTAATGGTAGCCTTGTAAAATGAGTTTGGGAGTATTCCCTCCTCTTCTATTTTTTGGAGTAATTTGAGAAGGATTGGCATTAATTCTTTAAATGTTTGGTTGCATTTGCCTGGGCTTTTTGATTACTGATGCAATCTCCTTGCTTACTATTGGTCTGTTCAGATGATCTAATTCTTCATTATTCAATCCTGGTAGTGGTATATTCCTAGGAATTTATCTATTTCTTCTAGGTTGTGCAATTTGATGGCATATAGTTTTTAATAGTAGTCTCATATGATCCTTTGTATTTCTGTGGTATCAGCTGTAATGTCTCCTCTCTCATTTATACTTTTATTTATTTGCCATTAAGAATTTATAACAATTGTAAGTATTTATGCACCCAACATCGGAGCACCATTATAGACAAAATGGACCTGACTAACAGATATATACAGAATATTCCATCCAACAGTAGCTAAATACACATTCTTCTGAAGCACACACAGAACATTTTCTAGGATAGATCATACATTAGGTCACAAAAAAAGTCTCAAAAAATTCAAGAAAGTAGACATTATGTCAAGTATCTTTTCTGGTCACGATGGAATGACACCAGAAAGGAATGCTGAAACACTCACAAATACATGGATATTAAACAACACACTCCCAAATAACCAAAAGATCAAATAAGATATCAAAATGAAAATTTAAAAATATCTTGAGACTAATGAAAATGGAATCACAACATACCAAAATTTACGGATGTAGCAAAAGCAGATCTAAAAAGGAAGTTTATAGTGATAAACACATATATCAGGAAAAAAGAAAGATCTCAAATAAACAACCTAAGTTTACACCACAAGGAACTTTAAAAATAAGAACAAACTAAGGTCAAAGTTAGCAAAAGAAAGGAAATAGGGCTTCCCTGGTGGTGCAGTGGTTGAGAATCTGCCTGCCAATGCAGGGGACACGGGTTCGAGCCCTGGTCTGGGAAGATCCCACATGCCGCGGAGCACCTAGGCCCGTGAGCCACAACTACTGAGCCTGCGCGTCTGGAGCCTGTGCTCCGCAACAAGAGAGGCCGCGATAGTGAGAGGCCTGCGCACCGCGATGAAGAGCGGCCCCCGCTTGCCGCAACTGGAGAAAGCCCTCACACAGAAACGAAGACCCAACACAGCCAAAAATAAATAAATAAATAAATAATTAAAAAAAAAAAAAAAAGAAAGGAAATAATAAAGATATGAGCAGAAATAAATGAAATAAGAATAGAGACAACGGAGGAGGAGCTTCAAGATGGTGGAAGAGTAGGATGCGGAGATCACCTTCCTCCCCACAAATACATCAGAAATACATCTACATGTGGAACAACTCCTACAGAACACCTACTGAACGCTGGCAGAAGACCTCAGACCTCCCAAAAGGCAAGAAACTTCCCATGTACCTGGGTAGGGCAAAAGAAAAAAGAAAAAAACAGAGAAAAAAGAATAGGGATGGGACCTGCACCAGTGGGAGGGAGCTGTGAAGGAGGAAAGGTTTCTACACACTAGGAAGCCCCTTCGTGGGCGGAGACTGCGGGTGTTGGAGGGGGGAAGCTTCGGAGCCACGGAGAAGAGCGCAGCAACAGGGGTGCGGAGGGTAAAGCGGAGACATTCCCGCACAGAGGATCGGTGCCGACCAGCACTCACCAGCCCGAAAGTCTTGTCTGCTCACCTGCCGGGGCGGGCGGGGGCTGGGAGCTGAGGCTCGGGCTTCAGTCGGATCCCAGGGAGAGGACTGGGGTTGGCTGCGTGAACACAGCCTGAAGGGGCTAGTGTGCCACAGCTAGCCGGGAGGGAGTCTGGGAAAAGGTCTGGAGCTGCCAAAGAGACAAGAGACTTTTTCTTGCCTCTTTGCTTCCTGGTGCATGAGGAGAGGGGATTAAGAGCGCCACTTAAAGGAGCTCCAGAGATGGGCACGAGCCGTGGTTGTCAGCGTGGACCCCAGAGACGGGCATGAGACGCTAAGGCTGCTGCTGCCGCCACCAAGAAGCCTGTGTGCAAGCACAGGTCACTATCCACACCTTCCCTCTCAGGAGCCTGTGCAGCCTGCCACTGCCAGGGTCCTGTGATCCAGGGATAACTTCCCCTGGAGAAGGCACCGCATGCCTCAGGCTGGTTCAATGTCATGCTGACCTCTGCTGCCGCAGGCTCGCACCGCTTCCATACCCTTCCCTCCCCCCGGCCTGAGTGAGCCAGAGCCCCCGAAGCAGCTGCTCCTTTAACCCCGTCCTGTCTGAGAGAAGAACAGACACCCTCAGGCGACCTACATGCAGAGGCGGGTCCAAATCCAAAGCTGAACACCGGGAGCTGTGTGAACAAAGAAGAGAAACGGAAATTTCTCCCAGCAGCCTCAGGAGCAGCAGATTAAATCTCCACGATCAACTTGATGTACCCTTCATCTGTGGAATACCTGAATAGACAACGAATCATCCCAAATTGAGGGGGTGGACCTTGGGAGCAACGATTTTTTTTTTCCCTTTTTCTCTTATTGTGAGTGTGTATGTGTATGCTTCAGTGTGTCATTTTGTCTGTATAGCTTTGCTTTTACCATCTGCCCTAGGGTTCTGTCTGTCTGCTTTTTTTTTTTTATTACTTAAAAAATTTTTTTTCTTAATTATTTTTTATTTTTTATATTATTAACTTTATTTTATTTCATTTTACTTTATTTTATCTTCCTCTTTCTTTCTTTCTTTCTTTTTTTTCTCCCTTTTATACTGAGCCGTGTGGAAGACAGGCTCTAGGTGCTCTAGCCAGGCATCAGGGCTGTGCCACTGAGGTGGGAGAGCCAAGTCCAGGACACTGGTTCACAAGAGACCACCCAGCTCCATGTAATATCAAATGGCAAAAATCTCCCACAGATCTCCATCTCAACACCAAGATCCAGCTCCACTCAACGACCAGCAAGCTACACTGCAGGACACCCTATGCCAAACAACTAGCAAGACAGGAACACAACCCCTCATCCATTAGCACAGAGGCTGCCTAAAATCATAATAAGGCCACAGACACCCCAAAACACACCACCAGACGTGGACCTGCCCACCAAAAAGACAAGATCCAGCCCCATCCACCAGAACACAGGCACTAGTCCCCTCCACCAGGAAGCCTACACAACCCACTGCACCAACCTTAGCCACTGGGGACAGACACCAAAAACAATGGAAACTATGAACCTGAAGCCTGTAAAAAGGAGACCGCAAACACAGTAAGTTAAGCAAAATGAGAAGACAGAGAAACACACAGCAGATGAAGGAGCAAGGTAAAAACCCATCAGACCTAACAAATGAAGAGGAAATAAGCAGTCTACCTGAAAATAGAATTCAGAATAATTATAGTAAAGATGATCCAAAATCTTGGAAGTAGAATGGAGAAAATACAAGAAACATTTAACAAGGACCTAGAAGAACTAAAGAGCGAATAAACAGTGATGAACAACACAATAAATGAAATTTAAAATTCTCTAAAAGGGATCAATAGCAGAATAACTGAGGCAGAAGAACAGATAAGTGACCTGGAAGATAAAATAGTGGAAATAACTACTGCAGAGCAGAATAAAGAAAAAAGAATGAAAAGAATTGAGGACAGTCTCAGAGACCTCTGGGACAACATTAAACGCACCAACATTCGAATTATAGGGGTCCAGGAAGAAGAAGAGAAAAAGAAAGGGACTGGGAAAATATTTGAAGAGATTACAGTTGAAAACTTCCCTAATATGGGAAAGGAAATAGTTAATCAAGTCCAGGAAGCACAGAGAGTCCCATACAGGATAAACCCAAAGAGAAACACACCGAGACGCATGTTAATCAAATATCAAAAATTAAATACAAAGAACAAATATTAAAAGCAGCAAGGGAAAAACAACAAATAACACATAAGGGAATCCCCATAAGGTTAACAGCTGATCTTTCAGCAGAAACTCTGCAAGCCAGAAGGGAGTGGCAGGACATATTTAAAGTGATGAAAGAGAAAAACCTACAACCAATATTACTCTAGCCAGCAAGGATCTCATTCAGATTTGATGGAGAAATTAAAAGCTTTACAGACAAGCAAAAGCTAAGAGAATTCAGCACCACCAATCCAGCTTTACAAGAAATGCTAAAGGAACTTCTCTAGGCAGGAAACACAAGAGAAGGAAAAGACCAACAATAATAAACCCAAAACAATTAAGAAAATGGGAATAGGAACATACATATCGATAATTACCTTAAATGTAAATGGATTAAATGCTCCAACCAAAAGACATAGACTGGCTGAATGGATCCAAAAACAAGACCTGTATATATGCTGTCTACAAGAGACCAAATTCAGACCTAGGGATACATACAGACTGAAATTGAGGGGATGGAAAAAGATATTCCATGCAAATGGAAATCAAAAGAAAGCTGGAGTAGCAATTCTCATATCAGACAAAGTAGACTTTAAAACAAAGACTATTACAAAAGACAAAGAAGGACACTACATAATGATCAAGGGATCAATCCAAGAAGAAGATATAACAATTGTAAATATGTATGCACCCAACATAGGAGCACCTCAATACATAAGGCAAATAGTAACAGCCATAAAAGGGGAAATCGACAGTAACACAATCATAGTAGGGGACTTTCACACCTCACTTTCACCAACGGACAGATCATCCAAAATGAAAATAAATAAGGAAACACAAGCTTTAAATGATACATTAAACACGACGGACTTAATTGATATTTATAGGACATTCCATCCAAAAACAACAGAATACACATTCTTCTCAAGTGCTCATGGAACACTCTCCAGGATAGATCATATCTTGGGTCACAAATCAAGCCTTGGTAAATTTTAAAAAATTGAAATCATATCAAGTATCTTTTCCAACCACAACGCTATGAGACTAGATATCAATTACAGAAAAAAAATCTGTAAGAACTACAAACACATGGAGGCTAAACAACACACTACTTAATAACCAAGAGATCACTGAAGAAATCAAAGAGGAAACCAAAAACTACCTAGAAACAAATGATAATGAAAACACAATGACCCAAAACCTATGGGATGCAGCAAAAGCAGTTCTAAGAGGGAAGTTTATAGCAATACAATCCTACCTTAAGAAACAAGACACAGGGTCTTCCCTGGTGGCGCAGTGGTTGAGAATCTGCCTGCTAATGCAGGGGACACAGGTTCGAGCCCTGGTCTGGGAAGATCCCACATGCCGCAGAGCGGCTGGGCCCGTGAGCCACAACTACTGAGCCTGCGCATATGGAGCCTGTGCACCATAACAGGAGAGGCCGTGATAGTGAGAGGCCCGCGAACCGCGATGAAGAGTGGCCCCCACTTGCCACAACTAGAGAAAGCCCTCGCACAGAAACGAAGACCCAACACAGCCATAAATAAATAAATAAAAATTAAATTAAAAAAAAGAAACAAGAAACATCTCAAATAAACAACCTAACCTTACACCTAAAGCAATTAGAGAAAGAAGAACAAAAAACGCCAAAGCTAGCAGAAGGAAAGAAATCATAAAGATCAGATCAGAAATAAATGAAAAAGAAATGAAAGAAACAGTAGCAAAGATCAATAAAACTAAAAGCTGGTTCTTTGAGAAGATAAACAAAATTGATAAACCATTAGCCAGACTCATCAAGAAAAAAAGGGAGAAGACTCAAATCAATAGAATTAGAAATGAAAAAGGAGAAGTAACAACTGACACTGCAGAAATACAAACGATCATGAGAGATTACTACAAGCAACTCTATGCCAATAAAATGGACAACCTGGAAGAAATGGACAAATTCTTAGCAATGCACAACCTGCGGAGACTGAACCAGGAAGAAATAGAAAATATGAACAGACCAATCACAAGCAATGAAACTGAAACTGTGATTAAAAATCTTCCAACAGGGCTTCCCTGGTGGCGCAGTGGTTGAGAGTCTGCCTGCCAATGCAGGGGACACGGGTTCGAGCCCTGGTCTGGGAAGATCCCACATGCCGCGGAGCAGCTGGGCCCGTGAGCCACAACTGCTGAGCCTGCGCGTCTGGAGCCTGTGCTCCACAATGGGAGAGGCCACGATAGTGAGAGGCCCGCGCACTGCGATGAGGAGTGGCCCCCGCTTGCCGCCAACTAGAGAGAGCCCTAGCACAGAAACGAAGACCCAACATAGCAATCAATCAATAAATAAATCTTTAAAAAAAAAAAAATCTTCCAACAAACAAAAGCCCAGGACCAGATGGCTTCACAGGCGAATTCTATCAAATATTTAGAGAAGAGCTAACACCTATCCTTCTCAAACTCTTCCAAAATATAGCAGAGGAAGGAACACTCCCAGCTCATTCTACAAGGCCACCATCACTCGGATACCAAAACCAGACAAAGATGTTGCAAAGAATGAAAACTACAGGCCAATATCACTGATGAACATAGATGCAAAAATCCTCAACAAAATACTAGCAAACAGAATCCAACAGCACATTAAAAGGATCACACACCATGATCAAGTGGGGTATATCCCAGGAATGCAAGTATTCATTATATGCAAATCAATCAATGTGATACACCATATTAACTAATTGAAGGATAAAAACCATATGATCATATCAATAGATGCAGAAAAAGCTTTCAACAAAATTCAACACCCATTTATGATAAAAACCCTCCAGAAAGCAGGCATAGAGGGAACTTTCCTCAACATAATAAAGGCCATATATGACAAACCCACAGCCAGCATCGTCCTCAATGGTGAAAAACTGAAACCATTTCCACTAAGATCAGGAACAAGACAAGGTTGCCCACTCTCATCACTATTATTCAACATAGTTTTGGAAGTTTTAGCCACAGCAATCAGAGAAGAAAAAGAAATAAAAGGAATCCAAACTGGAAAAGAAGTAAAGCTGTGACTGTTTGCAGATGACATGATACTATACATAGAGAATCCTAAAGATGCTACCAGAAAACTACTAGAGCTAATCAATGAATTTGGTAAAGTAGCAGGATACAAAATTAATGCACAGAAATCTCTTGCATTCCTATACACTAATGACGAAAAATCTGAAAAAGAAATTAAGAAAACACTCCCATTTACCACTGCAACAAAAAGAATAAAATATCTAGGAATAAACCTACCTAAGGAGACAAAAGACCTGTATGCAGAAAATTACAAGACACTGATGAAAGAAATTAAAGATGATAAAAATAGATGGAGAGATATACGATGTTCTTGGATTGGAAGAATCAACATTGCGAAAATGACTCTACTACCCAAAGCAATCTACAGATTCAATGCAATCCCTATCAAACTACCACTGGTATTTTTCACAGAACTAGAACAAAAAATTTCACAATTTGTATGGAAACACAAAAGACTGCGAAGAGCCAAAGCAATACTGAGAAAGAAAAACGGAGCTGGAGGAATCAGGCTCCCTGACTTCAGACTATATTACAAATCTACAGTAATCAAGACAGTATGGTACTGGCACAAAAACAGAAAAATAGATCAGTGAAACAGTATAGAAAGCTCAGAGATAAACCCATGCACATATGGTCACCTTATCTTTGATAAAGGAGGCAAGAATATACAGTGGAGAATAGACAGCCTCTTCAATAAGTGGTGCTGGGAAAACTGGACAGCTACATGTAAAAGAATGAAATTAGAACACTCCCTAACACCATACACAAAAATAAACTCAAAATGTATTAAGGACCTAAATGTAAGGCCAGAAACCATCAAACTCTTAGAGGAAAACATAGGCAGAATACTCTATGACATAAATCACAGCAAGATCCTTTTTGACCCACCCCCTAGAGAAATGGAAATAAAAACAAAAATAAACAAATGGGACCTAATGAAACTTAAAAGCTTTTGCACAGCAAAGGAAACCATAAACAAGACCAAAAGAGAACCCTCAGAATGGGAGAAAATATTTGCAAATGAAGCAACTGACAAAGGATTAATCTCCAAGATTTACAAGCAGCTCATGCAGCTCAATAACAAAAAAACAAACAACCTAATCCAAAAATGGGCAGAAGACCTAAATAGACATTTCTCCAAAGAAGATATACAGATTGCCAACAAACACATGAACGAATGCTCAACATTATTAATCATTAGAGAAATGCAAATCAAAACTAAAATGAGGTATTATCTCACACCAGTCAGAATGGCCATCATCAAAAAATCTAGAAACAATAAATGTTGGAGAGGGTGTGGAGAAAAGGGAACCCTCTTGCACTGTTGGTGGGAATGTAAATTGATACAGCCACTATGGAGAACAGTATGGAGGTTCCTTCAAAAACTAAAAATAGAACTACCATATGACCCAGCAATCCCACTACTGGGCATATACCCTGAGAAAACCATAGTTCAAAAAGAGTCATGTACCAAAATGTTCATTGCAGCTCTATTTACAATAGCCAGGACATGGAAGCAACCTAAGTGTCCATCAACAGATGAATGGATAAAGAAGATATGGCACATATATACAATGGAATATTACTCAGCCATAAAAAGAAATGAAATGGAGGTATTTGTAATGAGGTGGATGGAGTTAGAGTCTGTCATACAGAGTGAAGTAAGTCAGAAAGAGAAAAACAAATACAGTATGCTAACACATATATATGGAATCTAAGGAAAAAAAAAAAGGTCATGAAGAACCTAGTGGCAAGACGGGAATAAAGACACAGACCTACTAGAGAATGGACTTGAGGCTATGGGGAGGGGGAGGGGTGAGATGTGGCAGGGTGAGAGAGTGTCATGGACATATATACACTACCAAATGTAATATAGATAGCTAGTGGGAAGCAGCCGCATAGCACAGGGAGATCAGCTCGGTGCTTTGTGACCACCTAGAGGGGTGGGATAGGGAGGGTGGGAGGGAGGGAGATGCAAGAGGGAAGAGATATGGGAACATATGTATATGTATAACTGATTCACTTTGTTATAAAGCAGAAACTAACACACCATTGTAAAGCAATTATACTTCAATAAAGATGTTTAAAAAAAAATCTAGAAACAATAAATGCTGGAGAGGGTGTGGAGAAGAGGGAACACTCTTGCACTGTTGGTGGGAATGTAAATTGATACAGCCACTATGGAGAACAGTATGGAGGTTCCTTCAAAAAGTAAAAATAGAACTACCATAGGACCCAGCAATCCCACTACTGGGCATATACCCTGAGAAAACCATAATTCAAAAAGAGTCATGTACCAAAATATTCATTGCAGTACTATTTACAATAGGCAGGACATGGAAGCAACCTAAGTGTCCATCAACAGATGAATGGATAAAGAATATGTGGCATATATATACAGTGGAATATTACCCTGCCATTAAAAGGAATGAAACTGAGTTATTTGTAGTGAGGTGGATGGACCTAGAGACTGTCATACAGAGTGAAGTAAGTCAGAAAGAGAAAAACAAATATCGTATGCTAACACATATATATGGAATCTAGAAGAAAAAAGAAAAAAAAATGGTCAGAAGAACCTAGGGGCAAGACGGGAATAAAGATGCAGACCTATTAGATAATGGACTTGAGGATACGGGGAGGGGGAAGGGTAAGCTGTGACAAAGTGAGAGAGTAGCATGGACATATATACACTACCAAACCTAAAACAGATAGCTAGTGGGAAGCAGCCGCATAGCACAGCGAGATCAGCTCGGTGCTTTGTGACCACCTAGAGCGGTGGGATAGGGAGGGTGGGAGGGAGGGAGACGCAAGAAGGAAGAGATATGGGGACATATGTATATGTATAACTGATTCACTTTGTTATAAAGCAGAAACTAACACACCATTGTAAAGCAATTATACTTCAATAAAGATGTTAAAAAAAAAAAGAATAGAGACAATAGAAAAGATTGAGAAAACCAAGAGCTGTTTCTTTGAAAAGATAATTTTTTTCAAAGTATAATAACATACATGTTTGTGAACATTTCTCTCATGTTATTGGGGATAAAATAAATGGGTAGTCTTTTTGGAAGGCAATTCAGCAGGGTATACATACATATTAAATATACAGATGCTTCCAACCCATGATTTGATTTCTGGGTACTGATTCTTATGTGAACCAATAGGCATGTACAATGTCACTCACTACATTGTTGATGGGCAACAATTTAAATGGATATTAATTGAGAAGTGGCTAAATAAGTTGCAGTATCATCTATACTATAGATTAATATGATATATTTAAACATAATGATGCATGCACTTACACAGAATGATCTGTAATACATATCATTTAGTGAAAATAAGAGTAGTGGAACAATACAGAGTCCAATTAATATAAAAATGTTTATTTGTACGTGCACATAGCTAGAAATAGACACTACACTGTTCACAGTTGTTGCCTCTGGGAAAGAGAGGTGGAATTAAAGGCACACTGTCCATTTTTATCCTATATTCTGCATGTTTGAAATCATTTTTCACTACAAGATGGTGTCCACACTTTGCTTGCATAAAAACAAATTAAAATATGTCTATTTTCTTTCGTAATTCCTTCTCCTGAATAAATCACATTTCCATAAGCTTTCTTGTATCTTTTCTGATTTCCCTTTAATATGATAAGTGTAATTACCTATTTAAAAGTTTCATTGGTTTCATTAAATCATTCCAAGTTCAACTTTTTAATGCTAGTAAAGTTATTCTGCTTAGTTCGAGAGCTACAAAAGAAAAAAGAAAAAAAAAAACTTGCATAACTGCTCAATTTCATTAGTTTCCTTGGGCCAAAAATCATTAGACATGTTTTCAACAGTCATATTATGGTCAATGGCTTACTGATGAGTCTAATCCAGTAGTCCAATGTGTTGGTTGGTAACCAAATGCCAATGGCAGAGAATTCGCTGTTTCTTCCATTCCTGAGTTGTTATATCCACTAAACCTTCATTATGAGTCACAACCAAATTAGTTTTTGCACAACAGTAGTCTTAGTGAATAGGAACTGGCAGCTTTTAATACTTAAGCAGGGCGTGCAAGTATTCTACTTCAAAGGAATTTTCATTAATGAATATTTTATTTTATTTTACATCTCATGCAAATGGAATAAAGAAACAAATGTTCCTCACTTGTTATTATGCACTAAGCCATATTTGATAAAAGCTGGGACTGAAATAACAGATGTCTTCTTGTATTTTGTCAGAGTAACATCTCTCAAGCCATATAATATTGGAGAATGGGTCTTGGTCAGACTTGAACAACCTAGGATCTAGTGACAGCTTTTGCATTTTCCTGCTATGTGACATTGAAAAAAAGCACAAAACCTCTACGAACCTCATTTTCCTTATATGTAGGACACAGATTACATTACTTGTCCTTGTCCTCTCACAAAATTGTAAGAAGATTCACATGAAACATTGGAGGGCAAAATCTCTCAACGGCAAAGCACTCTGCACAGTGGAGGTATGAATATTAGATAAGAATCAGCCAGTTAACACTGTACTGATTCAATCAACAGCCAAAATAACTATCTAAACCTTGTGCTTCCTTTCAAAAATTGTTTTTTCTTGTATCATAGAGTCAAGTCACAGTTTGAAATATAATAAATGCATTTCCAAGGCACAGTCATTGGGGAGACAAAGCTTTACAGGGGAGTACAGGCTTCCTTACTATTCTGAGTGGTGTGGAAAAATAGCTGTCAGTCCTTGTCACACCTTGTTATCTTTTGGTCAGTGGTGCTCTTTGGTGTTGGAACTGCTGCTTTAGTCTCCTGGGAGAAAGTCTCAATGCTTAGGGTGCAGAGGGAGGCTTGCAGAGAACAGAGCGAAGCCATAACCGCCATTAGCAGCATGATGATTCAGTGCTTTCCTTTAGGAAAACATTTTTTTAAAAATCTTTTGCTATAACAAATGTTTTAAACACTAAGACAAGAAAAAATAAAATTAGCTTTAAATGTTTCTGTATGTTGCACATTCTATTCCTGTTTAAAATAAATTAGGCTGTTTGACACCTGTGCACAGGAAGGGTAGAGGAAACAGAATCAAGAGAGGAGAAACTCAGACAGTGATGAGATTTGTAAAAGTATTGACCAACCTAAAGCAGAGCTCTGGGGCAAAGAGGAAGAGTTAGAGAGTTCTACCTTAGCCAAAATGGCCAGGCCCTTATACCTCTGCCATTTTCAGTCATGGCCTAGGGCTTACCTGGGAAGAATGTGGCCTTGCCAGGAAAGCTAAGATGGTTCCTGAAGAAGTGAACACCTGAACAGCAAGTTCTTTCTTGCATGGCAATCTGGGCACACATGTCCATGGCAGCCACCGTGGTACTGGAGGTCAGATGAGAAAGAAAAAGAATTAGAAAAGTCTTCTCGGGCTGAGGAATAACGAGTGCATTAGGTAAGTGCAGTAGGATTTCTGGAGAGCATGATCCTGTGCTCTTCTCAATTTACACTCACCTATTACAGTAGGTAAGTGGAGAGTAGGATTTACCAGGGTTGGCATTTTGTCATTTGAGTAAAACAGAGGGCAATGTCTGTACAGTCCATTCTGTTCCCAAATTCTACAATTTTAGGTGCATTAAGGTGATCTTTCACCCCAGTGTCTCCCACATAGATTCTGGCAAAATACTGCCCACGGGGGGACTTCCCTGGTGGCGCAGTGGTTAAGAATCCACCTGCCATAGCATAGGGAGATCAGCTCGGTGCTTTGTGACCACCTAGAGGGGTGAGATAGGGAGGATGGGAGGGAGACGCAAGAGGGAGGAGATATGGGGATATATGTATATGTATAGCTGATTCATTTTGTTATACAGCAGCAACTAACACAACAATGTAAAGCAATTATACTCCAATAAAGATGTTAAAAAAAAAAAAAGAATCCACCTGCCAATGCAAGGGACACAGGTTCAAGCCCTGGTCCAGGAAGATCCTACATGCCGTGGAGCAACTAAGCCCATGCACCACAACTACTGAGCCTGTGCTCTAGAGCCCACGAGCCACAAGGACTGAGCCCACATGCTACAACTACTGAAGCCCCCGTGCTCTAGGGCCCACGTGCCGCAACTACTGAAGCCCGTGCACCTAGAGCCCATGTTCTACAACAAGAGAAGCCACCGCAATGAAAAGCCCAAGCACCACAACAAAGATTAGCCCCCCAGTCGCTGCAACTAAAAGAAGCCCGCGTGCAGCAACAAAGGCCCAAAGCAGCCAAAAAAAAAAAAAAAGAAAAAAAACCACCCCATGGGCCAAATTTGGCCTGTTTTTGTAAATAAAGCTTTCCTGCAACACAGCCAAGCCCATTTGTTTACATATCGTCTATGGCCTTTATCGTGCTTCAAAGGCAGGGTTGGGTAGCCACAATAGGGAATGTATGGCCCGCAAAGCCTAAAATATTTACTTCCTGGCCCTTTACAGACAAAGTTTGTCTCTGGATTAGGCTCATCTAGCTGGTCTTCCCTGTGGATCCGTCTCAAAACTGTGGTTTCAAAGAGCATGATCACCTGGCATAGACAAGGGGCATTCTTTGATAGTGGACATAGGAGCAGGTATGACCCCCCGCTGGACCCCTCAGGCCCTAGCAAATTGCTTAACATTTAGTTGATACACAATACATTTTTGTGGAATTAATCTGTGTTAAATATTATCCCAATTTTCTATTAATTAATTTATTGTACAAATATCCAAGCACTGCCACTGTTACAGGGGCTCTGGATACAGCATATAATGATGGTATCATTATTACTCAATATATTCTCACAACTATGTATTTTATCCAATTTTCCAAGAGAAAGTAACACTATTCTTCCACTATATATTACCTTCCTATCGATTATAGAAATAATGACCAATTAATAATTTTGTATTAAATAAAATATGTAAGCCAGTATCTGGAAAAGTGGAAACAGGACTCTAAAATCCTGCTGAAATGTTTATAGGAATTTTATTTTGTGTGGCACCTTGCCTGTCAAGTTTATAAACAACTCCTCTTCCTAGCTCCAGTCATTGTTGACATCGACCTTGTTTCGTAGCACCCATTCAGCAGGCATTTAATCAATTAGTCGTTCAGATGCGAACTTTAGGAAACAGTGTGGCATTCATAGTTCATATGCCCTTTCAGGTTGCAGAAAAGGGAGCTGAGACTAAAGGACCAAGCTTTGTGCCTACAATTTTCATGAAAGGAGATGGCTTGCCACTTCCAGGAGGGTCTGGAGATTGGAGAGGAAAAAGGATTATGGGCTGGAGAAATGGAGAAATCAGGGCTTATTTTGGGGAGAGGTGAGAGAGAAAACCATGGACGGCAATGCTGGAACTGGGGCAGGGCAGCCTGTTCAGAAGACCAGGTCATGGTTAGCTGGGGCTGAGTGATAAATTTCCCAAGTGCAGGATCAAATATTAGCATGGAAAGTGATGCTAGTGCTAGAAAAGGAGGAGTCTCTGGCCCCTCCTCCAGAAGAAAAGTCAGAAAATACATGTTGGAGATGCTGGACCGAACTGGGAACTTCATATGGCACATTTGGCTTTCATTTGTTATCTGCAGAAATGATAGGTGTTGCTTCTGTTCATTGAAGTTCTTTCCATAACTTTGCCTGGGTTGCTTGCTATGAGGGACAAGAAGAAAGGTCAGCTGCCATTAGGGACTGAATTATGTCCCCCTCCCAACTTCCTATGTTGAAGCTCCAAACCCCATTGTAGCTGTATTTGAACATAGGGCCTTTATGAAGGTAATTAAGGTTAAATGAGGATGTAAGAGTGGGGTTCTGATCCAACAGAATTGTTGTCTTCAGAAGAAGAGGAAGGGACAGGAGAGATCTCTCTGAGCGCGCGCAGAGAAGGGGCCATGTGAGGGCGCAGCAGGAAAGTGGTCATCTGTAAGCCAGCAAGAGAGCTCTCACCAGAAAGAGAATCTTCTAGCACCTTGGTCAGGGACTTCTAGCCTCCAGAACCGTGAGAAAATAAACTTCTGCTGTTTAGGCCACCCAGTCTGTGGTATTTTTTTTATGGCAGCCTGAACAGACTAATACAACTGCACACTGTCATCTAAATAAGGATTAATGCCGAGTAAAGCCCAACACACACAGAGAAATGAAGCCATACTCGTGTGGTCAGGGATAGCTATGCATTTAGGGCCGTCTTCTCACTGAGCTCCTGGCATTCGGTCCATCCTGCACACGGAAGTTTCAAGGGTGTTTTTGTAAACCATGTCACACTCACAAATTGTTGTAGGCCACCATCTATCACACAAGAGCTATAGGACATACCCCCTACGTCTTAAGCTGCCTTACAAAATTCTGCACAATCCCTCTCCAACTTGAAATTGGGGGCCACCACCCAGGCCCCTTTGTACCCAGACACCCTCAACTCCAGCTGTACACTTGCACTTCCTGATTATGCCATAGCCTTGTATGTTTCAGTGTCTTTGAGTCACACCCTGTCTAGAATGTCCTCCCCTGCATCCTGCTCCTCAACTACCTGCCACACCTCCTCTCCCCCTCCCAGGGCCAGCTCAAGTGTCACTCTGTCTCAATCTCTCCTACCTTAGCTGGAACTAATTGCTCCCTCATTTTTGTCTCTATGTCTATTTCCCTTCAATAGCACTTGTCACATTCAATTGCAGTTGCTTTTCAGAGTGTCCACCCCCAAGAAAGAATGATCTTTTCAAAGAAGAGAACATTTCTTACTCATCTCTGAGAGGAGAACAAAACCAGCTCAATAAAAGCTGCTGAAGGAACGTCGGACAAATTTACATAAATGTTGAAGAAGATCAGTATTAAAGAGAAATGAGGCCCCTTGGGAATAGATAAATGAATAACTTGCCAGTATACTCATGCACGATTCCCTTCTGTAGCTAAACCACGTCGTTATCATCAAGAGTATTCAACTGGTAGGAAGTCACATTTTTACAGAGAGAAAATTCCATGATTCTGGCCAATGTTTAGGAGGAATGAGGCTCAAAAAGAACAGGTTGCAAATATCTGTCAATTCAAAAATAGCAAACCGACCTAATGGCTTCCTTATTTGTAAAGTGAAAGATTTAGGCAAGATGACTTCTAAGGGCCTTCCAAAGTCCAAATTCTTTGTATGGTTCACCAATCCTTACCTCTACAGCCCCAGGTTCATCATTTTGCATTTATGATCTGCTGAATAAACCAACTCCTCATCATCACCAAGGAGATGGTTAACTGGAAAGGGCTGGGTTGAAAGCAAGCTTTAAAAAAAGACCCCAAGGGCTTCCCTGGTGGCGCAGTGGTTGAGAATCTGCCTGCCAATGCAGGGGACATGGGTTCGAGCCCTGGTCTGGGAAGATCCCACATGCCGCGGAGCAACTGGGGCCGTGAGCCACAATTAGTGAGCCTGCGCGTCTGGAGCCTGTGCTCCGCAACAAGAGAGGCCGCGATAGTGAGAGGCCCGCGCACCGCGATGAAGAGTGGCCCCCGCTTGCCGCAACTAGAGAAAGCCCTCGCAGAGAAACGAAGACCCAACACAGCCATAAATAAAATTTAAAAAAAAAAAAATTCTTCTTTAAAAAAAAAAAAAAAAAAAGACCCCAAAACCCAGTGCAGAACTTGATTATGCAGCTGCCTGCCTGGGCTGCCTCTCTGGACCCAACAAGCCATCAGATTTAATGACTGGGGTGAGCTGGGGGCATTTCCCACATGTTTAAATATCAGCAAGCCTGACAGGCCACTGCTTCTTGAGGCATGGGGACCAATGCAAAATAGGCATCAGATTTCAAACGTGGAACCAAAGCTTGTTTTTAAAAAACGTAAGCCGAGCAGCGTGCCTTTCCGACAGTAGAAGTGTCTTATCCAGATAGTTGACCCAATTTAAATAAATATACATTGGAAACTCAACTACATTGTCAAATTAAATTGCTAATTGCTTAACTACTTCACATTAATGGTAGAGACCCAATTCAAGTAGATTTTCAAGCCGAGCTATCATTATCTAAGTTATGTCAAGACAAGCTGTTAAGAACAGAATCATAGAAGTGTAGGGTAGGAGGAACCTCAGAGGTCATATTCATTTTACAGATGAGAAAACTGAAATCTAAAGAGGCTTAGCTGCTTCACCAATGTCTAGTGTTCTTTCTAGTATGTAAATGCATTATGGCACAGCGGTGTGCATTTCTGCAGATGTATTCCGGACATTGCAGATTTCAGAGTTAGACTTATTAATGTAAAAAGTCATATAAACACCCCTCCCTGCACACATACAACTCGTGGTTGTCTGTAGGATAAAATACATGCTCTTTAACTTGGCACACAAGACCCTGTAGGACTTGGCCCCTTCTACCTCTACCAGCACCAAGCCCTGCTCCTCCCTGCCCTGGACTTGACTCTGCAACAACTAACATTTCTTGTCTGTTCCCCTAAATGCCATATCATCACTCATGGTGGTGCCTTTCTTCCTGCTGGCATTGCTGCCTGGAATGCCTGCTCTGCTCAACTTTTATTCCTCTTTGTGTATCCAGCCCTTTAATCCCTGCCTTCTATAAACCTCCATAGAGAGTCCCTTTCAGAACCAATCTCTTCTTTCGCTCTCACTCTTAGCATTACCATTAGAGTCCTGGTCGCATCCCGCCTTGCATTTAGAGGTCATCTTCACATTTGTCTCTCCACTTGACCTTAGGTTTGGGAAGCCCCAAGATTCCTAGTATGGAGCTTGGCATACAGTAAGTGCTCAATAAAGGCTGTTTGCATTTGAATTGAGGATACAGGTGGGGGGAGGGCACAAAGGATCTAGGCAAAGATGCAAAACAGCCAACACAAGTATATATTGCCTTTCTGTTTTGCATATTTCCCCACATCTTAGATCCAATACCCTCATGCTAGTGGATTGGCTTCTCCTGATGTGCCCTGTGCACTCCAAAAATAACCTCTTCCCTGCTGCCACCTCAAATTCCATTCCAAACCTGCATTCTCTCAGTGTAGCTGATCATAGTTGGGCATTAAGGAAGAAAGGAGTTAGTTTCAGGTAGTACCTACAGGGGTATGGGTGGTGGGACAGACCTTTGCATATACCTACTGAAAGCTCACAGGAAACATTTCATGGGAAGCAATAGCTATTAACTATTCATTCATTTCCCTCGTCTTGCTGAATGAATGAATGCTCTTGAGTATATTGGATTCAGTCACAAGAGCCTGTTCTTTCTATAAAAGTGGCTTTATCCATACAGGACTATACAGGGACTGGGGCATGGTAAACCCAGGCAATACTTAGTTAATCTAGTTAGTTTCTTCTAGTTAGTCCCAGTGAGCTATGCATAATAGCTATAGGCAGTTCTATGGAATGACCTTGGAGTCACAAGTCTTGTGTATAAGTCTTGGCTCCACCAAAGAGTGTCAGTTTAGGTCCTCCAGAAAGGAGATACCAAGACAGAGCTAGAAGTGCAAAAGAATTATTGGGATTAACCACTGTGATAGATAAGGTGGAAGAGAAGGCAAGAGTAGGCAGGGAAAGCTTTCAGAGAGCAATGCAGGTATGACACATGTGAAAGGAGGGGGGAAGAAAGGAGGATTGGTTAGGAAGAGCCTCAGACTGTAGTGTAGGTTTCAGAATGGCTCGTCTAGCCCAAGACGGGACTCCAGAATGCTGGGTAGAAATAGCTAGACCCTACTACCCCATTGTGCTCAGCCATTGTCTAGAGCTGCTTAAGGAAAGCCTGTCCTGGGCTGAACACTGGAAGTTGTCAAATGACTGTACTCCTTATGGGAATTTCTCTCTTGATAAATCTGAGGGGCAGCCCTCCACGGCTGCCACACAATGGAAGTCATCGAATCTTACCACGTTTCTACTTCCTCCTCTGCAAAATGAAGGAAACAAGAGTTACCAATCATATTGATCAAATAAATCAATCTGGATTACTGATTGGTTGGTTTTGCATTGTGAAAGTAGGGGTTTTGTGAACAGAGCAGGCTTCCAGGAGAAGCACAATTTAGAGAACACTCTGCCAAATGAAAGGATGACATAGTTTTGGACATTGTTTGGGATATGTGTGTGCGTGTATGCATGTTTAATCAAACAACAGTTCAGTATATCTTTAAGTAAGTGGTAGAACTATGTTTCAAATCAAGACTTTCTGAGTCTAAATTCAGTGTTTTTCCTGATTTTACTGTGTCTCTTAAGAAAAATAGAGCTAGTGGCAGAATGAGGCAAAAATCTATATAACAACTGACCTGGGACTTGTAGGGGGACTTTTCAGACATTTTCAGATGTGTATGTCAATAGCACTATAGGCTGAGCCTACTTTGAAGTCCAATTACACACTACTTGGTTCACTGAAAAGGTACATATCAACAGATGCGCTCTTTCAATCTGTACTAAAGACTCCAAAGGATTCTTGGACCCTGCATCCAAGTCAGCAAAAGAATCTTACTGTAACAGCTTTTTATTTATTTATTCTTTTTTTTTCTTTTTTTTGGCTGCGTGGCATGTGCGATCTTAGTTCCCCGACCAGGGATCGAACCTCTACCCCTGCGTTAGAAGCGCGGAGTCTTAACCACTGACCATCAGGGAAGTCCCTGTAACAGCTTTATTGAGATATAACTCACATACCAGACAACTCTCCCATTTAAAATGTACATTTTAATGGCTTTTGGTATATTCACAGAGTTGCACAACCATCACCGCAATCAATTTTCAGCACATTCGTTTTAATCATCCTCCAAAAGAAACCTTATAGCCACCAGCAGTCATGCCCAATCCCCCAGCCCCAGTCTTCTGTGTCTGGCTTCTTTCACTTAGCAGAATGTTTTCAAGGTTCATCCATGTTGTAGCAAGTCCTTCATGTGTTGTAGTATTTTACTCATTTTTTATGGCCAAATGATATTCGATTATATTGGTATGCCAATACATCATTCATCAGTTGATGGATATTTGGGTTGCTTCCACTTTTTTGCTATTATGGATAATGTGGCTATGAACAGTCATGTATAAGTTTTTGTGTGAATGTGTTTTAATGTCTCTTGGGTATATACCTGTGAGTGGCATTGCTGAATCACATAAATCCATGTTTAACCTTTTAAAGAGCAGCAACAGACAAAATCTATGAGGTATCTGGAAATGACAGTTTCAGAAAGAATAAGTACCTTATTCTCTGCACTAGGACAGGGACAAGTCCACATCATGTAGCTGGTAGAAATTATTGAGATATCCTAGATCTGATCTAGTTGCTTCCTTTTTGTCCA
This sequence comes from Balaenoptera musculus, assembly GCF_009873245.2. NCBI lineage: Eukaryota > Metazoa > Chordata > Mammalia > Artiodactyla > Balaenopteridae > Balaenoptera > Balaenoptera musculus. The sequence continues at coordinate 121,711,790 of NC_045806.1, read as the reverse complement.
GTTCTGAGGATACAACATGTTGCCAATTCTAAAGGTGTCTTTCATGTTCTTCAATAGGTTTAGGCTCCCTCCTGCTTTTGCACCTGCTGGTTTTTCTGCCTTGGGACACTCTTCCTCTGCATGATCATGTGCTCACTTCTTTGTGTCATCATTACTTTAGCTCAAATATCATCTCTTCAGACAATCTAAAGTAGATCCCACTCAGTCATTTATTGTTCTCTTATCTTTTTTAAATTTTTCTCCATACCACTTATTACCATCTGACCTATTATATACATGCTATATATACATATTACAATATGTACGTACAATATTATATACATATTACAGAATATGCTTTTTCAAAATTGACCATTATTGCCTGCTCTGTGAAATGGGTCTGAGTGCTTTAAATAGTTTTCCCCCTCTCTGAACAGCAGAGGGCGCTGGGGAGACATTGTTGGAGAAAGGAATTTTGTTACCTGGTTCCTGTGTGCACTCTTGCTAGGTTTCTGCAGCACTGGTAGCTTCTGCACCTGCAGCTTCCCCACTGCCCGACTCCCATAGTGTGGGCATCTTCCCCAGAGCCCAGCACCCACAGTGCATCCAGATGCCCTAGTGCCCATCTCCTGCAGCGTGGGCAGGTTCCCCAGCACCCACCTCCTGTGGCACTTGTACCTCCAGTGTTCCTACAGTGTGCTGCGGCCAACGTCACCCAGCTATTGTATTGTTGGGTATTTGGTTTCCACTGGGGTCACTGAAGTGACAATCCATGGAAAAATTTTGTAATTTTTTGTTTGGTTTTGTTTGTCTTGGTTTGGTGTCCTTCCCCCCCGCCACCAACTTTATTGAAGTATAACCGACAAATATTGAATATATTTGAGGTGTACAAGTTGATGTTTTGATATACACACACACTGTGAAATAATCATCAAAATCAAGCTAATTAACATACCTGTCACTTCACATAGTCACCATTTTCTTTTTGTGTGTGGTGAAAACACCTAAGATTTACCCTCTTAGAAAATTTTAAGTATACAGTAAAGTAAGTCCTCCTCTTCTCTCACCTCCCAGCCCCTAGCAAAATCACCAATCTATTCTCTGTTTCTATGAGTTCAATGGTTTTAGATTCCACATATAAGTAAGATCATACAGTATTTGTCTTTCTTTGCCTGACTTAATTCACTTAACACATGCCCTCAAAGTTCATCTATGTTGTCTCATTGGCAGTATTTCCTTAATTTTTATGGCTGAATAATATTCCACTGTGTGTATATGTATATATATATGTGTGTATATATATATATATATATATATATTTTTTTTTTTTTTACATTTTCTTTATCCATTCATCTGTCAAGTACACTTACATTGTTTCCATGCCTTAACTATTGTGAATAATGCTGCAATGAAGGGAGTACATGTGTCTCTTTGAGATAGTGATGTTGTTTCCTTCATATATGCTCAATAGTAGGAATGCTGAATCATATGCTATTTGTATTTTTAATTTTTTGAGGAACCTCCATACTGTTTTCCATGGTGGCTGCACCAATTTACATTCCCACCAACAGTGCATCAGGGCTCCCTTTTCTCTGCTTCTTCTCCAGCACTAGTTATCTCTGGTCTTTTTGATAATAGCCAATCTAACAAGTACGAGGTGATATCTCATTGTGGTTTTGATTTGCATTTGCCTGATGATTAGTGATGTTGAGTAACTTTTCATGTAACTGTTGGTCATTTGAATAGCTTCTTTGAAAAGTATGTATTCAGGTCCTTTACCCATTTTTATTTGGGTTGTGTTTTTGTTATTGAATTATATTAGTTCCTTATATATTTTGGATATCAACCACTTATCAGATATATGGTTTATAAATATATTCTCCCATTCCATAAGTTTCCTTTTTTATTTTGTTGATATTTTCTTTTGCTATACCAAAGGTTTTTAGCTTGATGTAGTTTCATGTGGGTTTTTTTTGGGGGGGAGGAGGTTGGTTGTTTTTTGCTTTTGGTTTGTTTGTTTTTGCTTTTCTTGTTTGTGCTTTTGGTGTTATATCTAAAAAGTCAATGCCAAGACCAATATCAAGGAGATTTTTCCTATGTTCTCTTCTAGGAGTTTTATAGTTTTAGGTCTTATGTCTTTAATGCATTTCAAGTTAATTTTTGTGAATGGTGTTAGATGGTGGTCCTATTTCATTATTGTGCAAGTGAGTATCCAATTTGGCCAACACCATTTATTGAACATACCATACTTTCCCCATTAAACATTCTTGGCTTCATTATCAAAATTATTGATAGTTGACCAAATAAGCATGGCTTAATTTCTGGGCTCTCCATTGTGCTCTATTGGTCTATGTGTCCGTTTTTATGCCAGTACCAAACTGCTTTGATTACTATAGCTTTGCAATATAGTTTGAAATCAGGAAGTGTGATGCCTCCAAATTTGTTCTTCTTTCTCAGGATTCCTTCAGCTATCCAGGTCTTCTGTAATTCCATTTTGTAATCAGGGTTGTTCTATTTCTGTAAAAAATGCCACTGGAATTTTAATAGGGATTACACTGGATCTATAAATGGCTTTAGGTAGTATGGACATTTTAGCAATATTAATTCTTCCAATCCATAAACATGAATACCTTTCCATTTGTTTGTGCCTTCATCGATTTCTTTCATCCGTGTGTTATAGTTAACACTGTACAGATATTTCACCTCCTTGATTAAATTTAATCCTAATTATTTCATTGTTTTGATGCTATTATAATGGGATTGTTTTCTTTATTTCTTTTTAGGTAGTTCATTTTTAGTGTATAGAAACACAATTGATTTTTTTGCATGTTGATTTTATATGATGCCACTTTATTAGTTCTAACAGTTTTTTGGTGGAGTCGTTGGGATATATATATATATATATATGATCCAATTATCCATTATACATCTTTTGATTGAATAATTTAATCCATTTACTTTTAAAGTAATTATTCATAAGTAAGGTCTTACTATTGCCATTTTGTCAATTGATTTCTGGCTGTTGTGGTGCTTTTGTTCATTTTTTCTCTCTTGCTATCTTCCTTTGTGATTTGATGACTTTTTATGGTGGTATGTTTTGATTCGTTTAATGTAATCTTTTGTGTATCAACTACAGGTTCTTCCTTTGTGGTTACCATAAGCCTAACATAAAATACGTTATAGTTATAACAACCTATTTTAAGCTGATAACAACTTAACTTTGATAGCATACAAAGACTGTATACTTCTCTCTCCTCTCACATTTTAGTTTACTGTTGTTAGAATTTACATCTTTTTAATACTATGTATCCAATAACAAATTACAGTATTAATAGTTATTCTTAATACATTTGTTTTTTATCTGTTTTTTTTCACCTTTATCAGCTCAATGCACGGATATAGGGGCGAGGGAGCTTGTTTTTTGTCTTTTAAACTAGACTTGAAGTGATTTCTGTTCCACCATTACAACATTAGAGAATCTAACATGAGTACATATTTACCCTTACTGGTGAGTTTTATACACTCATGTTTCTAACTTTTTGTCCTTTCCTTTCGTCTTGAGAACTTAGGGAAAAATTTGTGATATAAGAAAAATATATAGGAAAAGAAGGTGTTATATGTAAATACTGCAGCAGAATATAGCTTTATTTCTTTTAATTGATTTCAAGAAAATCCAGTAAAGGGCTTAAGATATTTTGAATACTTTTGATGGACTGACAATGCATCCCTGACCACCATCCAGTGAAAAACCAAGCACCATGGGATAGGGTGTACAGATTGATAGACTGATGAGAATGACTAGGAGAGAAAAACTTTCTTAAATGAAGTACATGACTGCTGTGGCTGGTTCTCCTGCTACAGAGACCTTCATCTATGACCAGAGGATGTCCAAGCCAATGCCCACATGGTGGTATAAGGAAGAATCAAGTTGAGAATAAGAGAATACTGTTCAGCACTGTTACAACTGAACTCTATTGAGCCTGCAATATCTGGATGTGATTGTGTCCATTTTTATTGTTTTATTAAATCTGATAATATTTCCTTAGGAAGGTTTCAAAAAGGACATTGGCACATTTGGGAATGCTGAAGGAAAAAAACAGAGGTGAAGTGGCTAGTGTTCCTTAGGAATTTGGATTGGGAGCAGGAGTTGGGGCTAAAGATAGCCATAAGCCTTCCTGGAAACCTATAACTATGTATCTATCTATCTATATTACCTATACATATATATTTTATATATTCTAAAATGTGTGGGGCTCCCTGTATGTATGAGAGATGGGGATATATTGGGGATGGCTCTTAAAGGGAACAGACTCTGGAAAGTTTGGAGATTAGAGGACACCTAGAATGTATTCTCTTCATTCACTCTAAAACCTCCATGGCAAGAATCATTATCATTATGTGTTCATACAAATCTTCTTTTTAACCTTCTCCACAAGTATTTCCAGAAGCTGGTTCCCATGTTCATAAAACTAGTACTGGTGTTCTCTGTAGGCAGAAACTCTAAATCTCAGAGTAACAAGAAAAGAGAAAAGGAATATTCTCTCTCAGGCCTAAATCTGTCATGTAAGAGAGGTTAGGGCTGAGGATATAAATACAGATTGTATTTCAACTCATAGGCATGACTAAGAGTGAGGGTAGATAGTACCATACTGAGTCCTAGGGCACTAGAACCCTCAGAGATGAAGGAGAGGTGGAAAAGGCAATAAAGTAGAACTGAGAAGCAGTTGCCAGGGGCATAAAAGAAAGACCAAGAGAGCGTGTGCTTCTAGAAGACAAGCAAACAGTGCTGGGCCAAAGCAAATATGTGCATCCTCATATACATGTTTTGGATGTACTTTTTAAATTGTTGGGGTTTTTTCCTAATATTAAAGTAGAAGAAAAAAGAGAATTTGAAAATAGTATTTATGAATTTGGTTCCATTAGAGCCAGGTAAGTAAAATTGTTTTTTTAAATTGGGTGTATAAATAAAATATTTAAAATTAAAATAACATTATGAGTTTTATTATACTTACTTTTTAATTTTTCAATATTTTGGAAAAATATATTAAAATACATACATAAATACACATGTATGCATATATATGCACATATACGGGGCACATATAACGGGCCTCAGCCTCCTTTATGGCTTGGCATGGCACTGGTAGGCCCCATCTTCATTTAAAATGTTGATGTTTTTCATCATAGATTTTTAGAATTGATTTTGACTTTTTGAAGTATTGCATTGAAATAGTATACATATTGATTACTGAGTTTTTGATGCATCCCTTAAATTTTGTGCCTGAGGTGAGTGAAGCACTCACTTTTCTCCCCCTAGTCCCAGCTCTGCAGGTGAAGAAAGCATTACAAGGAAGAGAGAACAAGTCACTGGGGCAGATGTTGTTTGGATGGTCAAGGAAGCTGGAGATGGTTAATTGGCCATTGGCTTTAGCAACATGGGAGCCATTGGTGACCTTGACAAGACCAGCTTCAGTGAAGTGTTGGGGGTGAAATCCTGACTGGAGTATATTCAAGACTGTTAAAATGTACTTGTAGGATTTTACTTTACGGAGGTAAATGTGACAATGCCATTGAAAGAAGATTTTTATCACTTACATTTCTGAGGAGGGAGCATGCTACATGATGCAGGGCCATGAGAAAGCACCAGACTTGGTCAGGAGGCAGAAGTAGGGGTGAGGGGAAAGCATGACCCAGAGCTTTTATCATATTTTCCTCAGGAAAGGCAAGGCAGGACAAAGGAAACAGCTTAGGATTGGATAATTTGAATGACTGCAGTGGGCTCTAGGCTATAGGGATGGTCTATAGTTGTCTGGTACCTGGCCCTTGGTGATTTAGGGCAGGAGAAATATTGACTTAGTGGGTAAGAGTTAATACAGGAGGTGATTTGGGGTAGAGAGTCAGAATTGCTTTGAGAGCTTGTAATATGATTTTTGTTTGCTAGCACAAACTAGATCACAAGGGAGATATAAACAACTTTGGCTATTAGTTTGGCCCTGTGATTAATGGATGCCAAATAGACAAATACAGAATCTAAGAAAACTCAGAACAAAGACAGAAGGGTTGGTGAGGAAGTACAGAAGGCAAAAATGTTTTTATCTTTGCTTATTTATTTGCTATCTGTTTCAGTCTGACCAGGTTTGTTTTCAAATTAGTTAAATAGCCAACATTTTCTTACACTTTCTACAGACTATATGTGTTAAAACATACAAATGAGAATAACCACTGAATTGACATTTCTTGTGAACTGTTCAATATCATGCTGTCTTTTTATAATACCAAGATGAGAAAAAAGACAACATTGAATGGAAGACAGAAGTCAAATAACCATGAGATAAAGTATTACTTCCTGTTGACATTTTATAACACTTAATTTACCTTTAGAAACGTCAAATGATCTTTTTCTCCTTTATTCAGCATGTTCTCCCTGCTTTCTTTTGAAAGGACTCCTCTCTCTCTCTCCTAGAATCTCTCAACACAATGTGATAGTTTACTAAAACGAGAGAGACTGAGAGGGGAAGCGAACCACTGCATTATGGAAAATGCATACTATTTCTCAGGATAACTGAGATTAAGGATTCTAAAATATTTAGTATTTATACTCATAACAACCATAACTGCCAGAATTCCTACATGGTAAAGTAATTTGCATCTCTCCAGTTCATGGAGCCTTTTAGCAATTTAACCCATAGACACATAAAACATTAAAGCTGGAAGAGCCCTAAGAGATCATTCATACAAGTGTTTCTTATAAACACTCAGAAATCTGCAAACATGTCCTCAGGGTTCAGGGGGTCATTGTGTATGTTCAATTTCTATTTTTAAAAATCAGTCAACTATAAGATAATTATTTTAATGTTTGGTTTGCATTTCAGACATATATCAAGTGGTTACGTGGTGGCTGATTGCTAGATGAGGTTGCTCATGATTAATCACTATCTATCACCACCAGCTGACCTCAGGGCTTTGATTGGTATATAGTAGAAACTGTTTTTATCCTTAACACATATGTTTAATTTTCACCCTTAATAGGCCAGGTTAAAAACAGAAAACATAGGGAACACTGATGCTGACATATAGCATGTGACTGAGGGGTCTAGAAATGATAATAATTCTGCCAATTTGCCTTCTGCTGATCTATGACTTCTGATTCATCAACGTTCTCATATAAGACATAACACTATCTCTAGGACTTCAAAAATCAGCCTTAAAAGAGACACTAAAGTAATGAATATATAATTTGTGTGTTCATTTATTAGGAATAAAAACTACCCCCATCCAGAAAGTATCATTTGCAGAAAAATGCTTTCAAATAGCAGCATGAAGCTTTCCCTCTCATGTCAATATTTAGCAACTGATACATATTGTAAAAATAAACACCAGAATACCTAACACACTATTGAAGGAGAAGAACAAAGTTGGAGGACTTATGCTACCTGACTTCAAGACTTACTTAAAAAGCTACAGTAATCAAGAAAATGTGGTGTTGGAGAAAGAATAGACAAATAGATCAATGGAATAGAATAGAGAGTTTAGAAATAGACCCACATAAATATAGTCAACTGATCTTTGACAAGGGAACAAAGGCAGTACAATGAAATCAAGAAAGTCTCTTCAACAAGTGGTGCTGGAACAACTGGACATCCACATGCAAAAAAAAAAAAAAAAAAAAGAATCTAGACTCAGACTTTACAACCTTCACAAAAACTAACTCAAAATGGATCATAGAACTAAATATAAACAAGAAACTATAAAACTCCTAGAAGATAACATAGGAGAAAACCTAGATGATTTTGGGTATGGTGATGGCTTTTTAGATATAACAACAAAGACACAATCCATGAAAGAAATAATTGGTAAGTTGGACTTCATTAAAAACTTCTGCTCTGTAAAAAAAAAAAAAAAATACTGTCAAGAAAATGAGAAAACAAATCATAGCCTGTGAGAAAATATTTGCAAAAGACACATCTGATATATCTGAATATATCAAAAATATACAAAGAACTCTTAAAACTCAATAATAAGGAAACAAACAACCTAATTTACAAATTGGCCAAAGACCTTAACAGACACCTCACCAAAAAAAAAGATATACAGGTGGCAAATAAGCATATGAAAAAATAATCCATATCATATATGTCATCAGGGAAATGCAAATTAAAACATCAGTGAGATACCACTACACACTTATTAGAATGGCCAACATCCAAAACACTGACAACCCCAAATGCTGTGAGGATGTGGAACAGTGGGAACTCTCATTCACTGCTGGTGGGAATGCAAAATGCTACAGCCACTTTGGAAGACAGTTTGGTGATTTCTTACAAAACTAAACATACTTTTACTATATGATTCAGCCAACATACTCCTTGGTATTTATCCAAAGGAGTTGAAAATTATGTCCACAGAAAAACCTGCACATGGATACATACAGCAGCTTTATTCATAATTGCCAAAACTTGGAAGTAACCAAGATGTCCTCCAGTAGGTAAATAGATAAATAAACTGTGGTACATCCAGGAATGGGATATTATTCAACACTAAAAAGAAATGAGCTATCAAGCCATGAAAAGATATGAAGGAGCCTTAAATGCATAGTACTAAGTGAAAGAAGCCAATCTTGAAAAGCCTACATACTGTATGATTCCAGTTGTATAATATTCTGTAAAAGGCAAAACTATGGAGAAAATTAAAAATCAGTGGTTGCCGGGGGGGTAGGTGGGAGGAGAGAGATGAATCAGAGGACGGAGTATTTTTAGGGCAGTGAAAATACCCTGTATATTACAATGATGGATACATGCCATCATACTTTGGTTCTAACTCACAGAATGTACAACACCAAGAATGAACCCTAAGGTAAACTATAGATTTGGGGTGATTGTGATGTGTCAATGTAGGTTCATCCTTGGTTAAAAAAAAAAGGACCATTCTGGTAAGTGATATTGATAGTGGGGGAGGCTATAAATGTGAGGGGACAGGGGGCATATGACAAATCTTTGTTGTAAACCTAAAATTGCTCTAAAAAACAAAGTCGTTTTAAAAAACCAAATTGATTGTTAAGTACAGAGTGCAAGATTTTCAAATATCTATTTATCAATCAGTAATTCAGACAAGTTAAAATAATTTAAGACATCTCTTTAGCGAATTGTGAAGCCAGGGGAAAGCTGGAGAAGCTGATACTCTTGCAGAAAGTTGGTTTTTCCATGCAAAGAAGCTATTGTCAGCTCTCGGGTGACAGTTTGCTAAAGGAATTGGATACGGCACCTTTTTCCATAACACATTACCTCAAAGTATACATGGTGTGAATATAATTGTTGAATTTATTATTATTAGAAGACTGAAATAAAACTACCTGTTATGATCTGCAGTCAGATGAGAAAATTGATGTTTCTAATTTGGCCATTTTAACATGCATGCAGTCCTCAAATCAAACATGATATAAAATGTGTTTTGTAAGTTATCTGTCAACACAACGTGAAAAAAGGCTGAGAAATGATACTTTAGCCTACCCCACTCATTTTTAAAAATATTTATTTATTTATTTACTTTGCTGCACCAGGTCTTAGTTGCAGCATGTGGGGGTCTTTAGTTTTAGCATGCAGGCTCTTTTAGTTGCAGCATGAGGACTCTTAGTTGCGGCATGCATACGGGATCTAGTTCCCTGACCAGGGATCGAACCCGGGTCCCCTCCATTGGGAGCGCGGAGTCTTGCCCACTGGACCACCAGGGAAGTCCCACCCCCCCCCCCTCATTTTACATCAGGAGTAAATGAGGCTCAGGGAGGGGAAATGATTTGTCCAAAGTCATACAGTGAGTTAGAGTAAAGGCAGAATAAGAACTCAAGTTTTCTGACCTCCACACTCTTATTGATCCTATAGCATATTCCTGCATTTCAGGGTAAAAGTCCAACAGAGCATCTTTAAGGGCTCTCATTCTGAGCACTCATTTTAAACAATATTCTTTATAATAACAATATGTAAATTTGCTAATCTCATTGGTAGAATCAATTGATTCAGATATTGCTATCTCCTTTTAGTCCTGGTAGCAGTACAAGGGGAAAAAAGGGGGGATGAGGGGTGGGTGGTGGCAGTCCAAAGGCCAGCTAATAAAGGCTAGCAGTTCAAAAGCCTTCTCTGATTATCCAAATGTAAGGCAATAAGAGCTGGAAGAATGACGACATGAATGGGAAGGAGGGACAATGTGGGAGGGAAGGTTGAAGACTTGAGAGGATTTAGTGACTACCTGGAAGTTGTTGAAAAGATGGAAGTCACAAAGGATTCCAGCTGTTTTCACTGAGATACCTAGGAGACCAGGAGATGAGAGAGAGAGAAGAGAGGGAATAAGTTGAGGACTGAACCTCAAGGGAATGTGTGCCAGAGATATTGTTGTTGGTACTCAATCCTGTCACTTTTTTCTCAGGGGCTGGAGGATTGGAAACTCTATTTCCCAGATTGCCTTGCCATTTGGATTTTATGAGATTTGGAAGGCAAAGTACAAGGAGACGCAGGAGCAGATGGAAGATGTTAAATTTGCAGTGGCTTCTGAGCAAGCTCCCTTTGGTGCTGCCGGCTGCTGCCAATGGCTACTTACTATTCCTATACTTCCTGATTTCCCCAACCCTCCTGATCTCTGCCCCATTCCAAGAGTTATGTAAGCAGGATGTTCCTCAGATTACACCCTCCTGCTAAAAAACCTGGAGTGGTTTCTATATTTCTGACCAAATCCTGATTGATGGAAACCCTTGCCCTCAGAGTGTGGGTGCTGGGCCGGCAGCATCACCTGGGAGCTTGTTAGAAACTCAGGATCTCAAGCCCCACCCCAGACCTACTGAATTAGAATCTGCATTTTAATATGACCTCCAGGTGATTGGTATGTGGATTCAAATTTGACAAGGCTCACTATATAGCAATTACAGAGGTAGGCCATCTTTGGGTAAGTTTCAGTGTATTGATGGAGGAAGAGAAGAAAATTTATAGGAAGAAAGACATAAATGGGAGCTAAGAAAACAGAGGCAATAAATAGGCATCACTGTTTTGAAGAATTTATCCATAAACTAAAAGGGGCCCATCTAAGAAATGACCTCTCCCTCTCCTATTGTTTACGACTTTAAAACAAATCACATCACAGTGGCTCTTACACAAGTGTTGTTTCTGTAAGTATCTTTATTTTCCAGTGGACTATGAAGCTCTAGAGTCATGAAGTGCAATACAGTGGGCACTAGCCCCAAGTGTCTATTGTGCACTTGAAATGTGGCTAGTCCAAATGGAGAAGTGCTGTAGGTATAAAATCCAGAATGGATTTCAAAGACATAAAAGAAAAAATTATCCAACATGTCACATTAGTATTTTTTTATTTGTGACATGTCAAATGTTAATATGTTGAATATATTGGGTTAAATAAGTTTTTATAATCAATCCCACCTTGTTACTTTTTATCTTTTGTAATGCAGCTACTAGAAAGTTTTAAATTGCATACGTGACTCATACTATATTTCTTTTTTTCCAGCTTTATTGAGATATAATTGACACGGAACATTGTGTGAGTTTAAGGTATAGAATGTGATGATTTGATACACATGTATATTGCAAAATGTTTTCCTCAATAAGATGGTAACATCCTCACCTCACATATTTACCATTTTGCTGCTGCTGCTGCTGTTGTTATGGTGAGAACATTAAAGCTCTACTCTCACAGTAACTTTAAAATATACAGTACAGTATTGTTAACTATAGTCGCCATGCTTTATATTACATCCCCAGAACTTATTTATCTTATAACTGAAAGTTTGTACCCTTTGACCAACATCTTTCCATTTTCCCTACCCCTCAGCCCCTGGCAACCACCATTCTACTCTGCTTGTATGAGTTCAGTGGTTTCATATTCCACATATGAATGAGATTATACACTACTTGTATTTCTCTGTCTGACTTAATTCATTTAGCATAATGCCCTCAAGGTCCATCCATGTTGTCACAAATGGCAGGATTTCCTTCTTTTTTATGGCTGAATTACACACACACACACACACACGTACACACACATCACATTTTCTTTATCCATTCATCCATCTATGGACACTTCGATTTTTTCCATGTCTTGGCTATTGTAGATAATGCTGCAACAAACATGCGAGTGCAGATATCTCTTTAAGATATCAATTTCGTTTTCTTTGGCTATATGCCTAAAGTAAGACTGCTGGATCGTATGGTAGTTCTATTTTTAATTTTTTTGAGGAACCTCCATACTGTTTTCCATAGTGGCTGCACCAATTTACATTCCCACCAACAGTGCACAAGGATTCTCTTTTCTCAACATCCTCCTCAATGCTTGTTATCACTTGTCTTTTTGACAATAGCCATTCTAACAGGCGTGAGGTGATATCTCTTCATGGTTTTGATTTGCCTTTGCCTGATTATGAGTAATGTTGAGCACTATTTCATGTACCTGTTGGTGATTTGGATGTCTTCTTTAGAAAAAGTCAATTCAGGTCCTTTGCCCATTTTTCAGTTAGACCATTTGTGTTTTGCTATTGATTTGTATGAGTTTCTTATATATTTAGGGTATTAAACCCTTATCAGATATATGATTTACAAATATTTTCTTCCATTTCGTAGGTTGCCTTTTCATTTTGTCGATTGTTTCTTGCTGTGCAGAAGCTCTTTATAGTCCCACTTGTTGATTTTTGCTTTTGTTGCTTGTGCTTTTGTTGTCATATCCAAAAGATCATCGTCAACATTGTTGCCAAGCACCATTTTTGCTATGTTTTTTTGTAGGAGTTTTATGGTCTCAGGTCTAATGTGTAAGTTCTCAATCCCTTTTGAGTTCATTTTTATGAGTGGTGTAAGATAGGGGTCCAATTTCATTCTTTTACATCGTATTATATTTCTATTAGACAATGTTGCCCTATAGAGCTGGGATAGGGTCTTAGTGATCGCTCAGTCCACAATAGCATGTGCTCCATTTCTCACCACTGAATTGCTAAATGGTGGTAAAAATGCCTAAGCTCTCCAGTCAAAGCTGATTTTTTATTTTTCCTGAATGCTCACAGCACTTAATATTTGCACTTCCTTGTAAGTAATTATGCATAATTTAGAACTTACTGGGCATAATTTCATGCTGTTAATTATGTCATGTCTATAAAGTATTTTCACCACTTTTGTGCATCCTATTATTCTTATTATGCCTAGCACAATGCTATGTACACAGTAAGAACTGATTAAGTTCCTGTTAAAGTAGGTGTTTTTAATCCTCTGCTTGTGATGAACTTTGCTACCACAGTAATAAAAGCTCAGTCTACATATGACACATGAGGCTGACCTACTTAGAGACAATCTATCTTTGACATAAGCATGGCCCCATAACAATGAATTAGCCCATTGAGATATTAATTCACTCACAAATGTTTGACACATACTATGTTCCAGGATTAAACCCTCATTTACAACCACTAACCCAATTACATTCTTTTTCATCTCTTAAAAAACGAGTAAACACATGGTAAACACATGAGAGTTCAGTAAAATCCTGAACTCTCATATCTTTTGTTTGTAGAACTATATATATATATATTTTTAATTTCCTAAAACGTGTGCATTTCTATATTACCCTTATCCAGAGTTACTTCCTGCAAAGATATTTATTTTATTTTATTGTTTTGATTCCTAGTAACATAGATTGGCTCAAAGGAGAAAAGAAGAAATGGATTGAATAGCTGCTATGGATTCATAAATTCTTCCCACAGCCTTTTTGAGTTGAGGGCAAGTCAGAGCTTGGTGGAGGGTATTTAAATAGACTTCATGATCAATAGAAAGGTCTCAAAGTTTCTCCATTTCTCACTCTCCCCCTAAAAAACGAAAGAGCTACAGTTTGATCTCCACCTTTGACATATAGTAATTTAAACATCAAAGAGGGATTTTAGTAATGGGTTTCACACTTCTGAAGGAAAATAAAGTTTCCCATAGCTTTGTTGGCAACAGATAGAAGCACTGAATCAAAATAACCTAGATAAACTGTCTATGGAGTTTATCCATAAAGTCCAGGTTCTTGAGTCCAGGCTCAAAATAAGATTCTACTTAGGTCAACTTATTTCTCTAGAGAAACAATAACCCAATTCATCTACAGAGTTAACCAACAAAAAGCCCACATTTAGATTTTTTAATTTCCCCAAAAGCCCAACAATGGCTGAAGCCATATCTGCTCATCCACTGAGCTTTCATGCCAAATTGCTCTGTGGAGAGAGCTTGCTCTGTTCTCTTGTATGTCATGTTCAACTGTCATGTGATGAACACCCCAAAGCTTTCATCCGTTGCCTGGTTTCAGAGTGGAGACACACATGTTTTTGTCAGCAGCTGATGGCTATCTTGAGAGTCAATTAAGTAGAAGCCTTTATGTTCTGACTCATTCTTTCTCCCTACAATAATAATACATATACACTGATGCATATACACACATCTTATATATACACATAATGCATAATATAGCGAGGATCTCAGAGAAGCCAGCTTAGGACAGTTTGAGGTGGGCAATGTATCAGAAGCCCACTTCCTCTACAACTACTGTGTTTGGAGTCAACATCACTCTCACTCAGATTATTGTAACTGCTTCCTAACTGGTCTCCCTGCTTCAACCCTCGCCCTCCTATAGTCTGTTCTCCCTCAGAGTAAAACCCAAGTTCCCTACATCAATCTACATGGCTCTGCATGATCTGCCCTAGAACCCCACGTACTCATCGCCTGCTGCCCCTCAAACATGCCAAACGTAGTCATGCTCATGGTCTTTGCACTTGCTCTTCCTTCTTCTTGGAATAGTCCCCCACATATCTATAGGGTCAAACCCCTCACTTACTTTAGATCTCTGGTCAACTGGCCCTTATCAGTGAGGCTTTCCTTGACTAGCCTATATAAAATAGCAACACTGCTCTAACACTCTCTCTCCACTTTGGATCATTTTTTCCAAAGCACTTATCACCATATGATATCTTATTTACTTGTTCATTTATTATATTTCCCCCTAGTAGAATATCAGCTCCATGAGGACAGAGATTTTTTTCCACTGCTATATCTCAGAAACCTAGAACTTAGGAGGTACTCACCAAATATTTGCTGAATTAATGAATTCATAAGTGAATGAATAGATACTGTTTAAAGACCTGATTCAACTCCTGGGACTAACAGTGAAGAAACATAATGAGACTGAACTACAGACCCTGGATTAAAAGGAAAAATAAAAATGTACTAAGGCATTGTCACAACACCAGGGCAGAAGTATTTGAGATGTCTCAGGGACTGGGCCAAGCTTGGAGGCCTATTACCTGGAAATTTCTTCAGAGAATCAATAGGAATCAAATCAAGAGCCTGAAATTCAAACAGAGGTCACAGGCTGAAAGAAAAACTATAGCTTGACAAACCAGAGGGCTGAGGAGGAGATATAAGAAAAAATTTAGAAAATGAAACAGTGACGTGAATGGCATGAGTTTCCAGGTGCTGAGTGAATTAAGCCAGATGGTTCAGGTACTTTGAATCCAGTTGTCAGAGCAGAAGTAATAGGCAAGGTCCCAAGTCCACACTGGTGGGCCAGGGTTGTTTTAAAGAAAGCCAGAATAGACAGGAGACCTTAGAAGCAGAACACGAAATGCAGGCAGAATTTGGTATCTGGGTCTCATTTGGGGGAATGCTATTATGGGTAGAGAACTGACACATTGGGAGACCGAAATCAAATTTTCAGTATCCATGTAAGTGGGCAGGTCACAACCAAGCAAGTATCATAAGACTCCTGTTTCCAGGTGAGAGGCTGTGGGTCCTCTGGCTAAATATGAAGCTCCTATCTACTCAACCCAGATAGACAAGGCCTGCTCCCCAAGAGGTGACTAGTTCTCTTATTTAATAGAGAAAATACAAACCATAGATGAAAACTCCCACGTCTTCCCAATATCATTCCCTAACCTAATATCCTCATTGCAGGCATAACCATATATTCTCCCTTCCCTCCTATTGCAAAGGAAGAAGCATGTGTACTTTTATCATAAATCAATCTTTCTTCACATCTGGTTTCTCCTTTTCAAGAACTTTCACTTTCACTTTAATCTTTCTGTGATAGGCAGAATTCTAAGAGGGCTCCCAAGACTCCTGCTTCAACCTACTAGAGAATGGACTTGAGGATGTGGGGAGGGGGAAGGGTAAGCTGGGACAAAGTGAGACAGTGGCATGGACATATATACACTACCAAACGTAAAATAGATAGCTAGTGGGAAGCAGCCGCGTAGCACAGGGAGATCAGCTTGGTGCTTTGTGACCACCTAGAGGGGTGGGATGGGGAGGGTGGGAGGGAGGGAGACACAAGAGGGAAGAGATATGGGGATATATGTGTATGTATAACTGATTCACTGTATTATAAAGCAGAAACTAACACACCATTGTAAAGCAATTATACTCCAATAAAGATATTAAAAAAAAAAAAAAACAGGATAGGGAAAAAAAGAATCGTCAGGGTTGCTAGGGAAATCAGAAACTAACACATCATTGTAAAGCAATTATACTCCAATAAAGATGTTAAAAAAAAAAAAAGACTCCTGCTTCTCTGGACTACATGCCCTATATAATCTCCATCCCTGGAATGTGAGTGGGACCTGTTACTATGGCAAATGGTGATAGGATAGTCACTCCCATGATTATCTTACAGTATGCAGGACTCCCTCATAGTAGACTGGAGAGAAATTCTCTTGTTGGCTTTGCAGAAGTTAGCTGCCATGTTGTGTAAGGTTCACATGGCTAAGATCAGAGAGTGGCCTCTAGGAACTGAGAGTTAACCTTGGTTAACAGCAAGTAAGAAAAAAGGAACCTCAGTCTTACAACAACTAGGAACTGAATTCTGCCAAGAACCTGAGGGAGCTTGGAAGCAGATAAGATTATAGCCCCAAGCCAACACCTTGATTTTAGCCTGCTGAGACCAGAAGCAGAGGACTCAGCAAACCCCATGCCTGGACTCCTTCCTGACCTACAGAAATAGTAAGGTGATAAATGTGTTTTTTGAAACTGCTAAGTTTGTGATAATTTTATTGAGTATCAACAGAAAACTAGTACAGATTTTGGTAACTGGAAGTGGTGTGATGCTATAACAAATACTTAAAATGTGGGATCAGCTTTGGATCCAGCTTTGGACAGTGGGAAGAGTCTGGAAGAACATTGGAAAGCATGATGGAGAAAGCCCAAACCACCTTGAACAGACTGTTAGAAATCTGGACTATAAGGATGCTGCTGGTGAGGGCTCAGAAGGAAGTGAGGAAGATGTTATTGGAAACTGGAGGAAAGGGGATCCTTGTTACATAGTGGGAGAAAGCTGAGCTGAATTGTGTCCAATAGTTGTGTGGAAAGCAGAATTTGTAAATGATAGACTTGGATATTTAGCTAAGAAGATTTCCAAGCAAAATGTTGAAGGTGCAGCCCAGTTTTTACTTGCTGCTAAGAATAAACTGCAAGAGGAAGAACACAAATTGAGGGAAGAACTATTAGAGAAATACACCTTTCCTAATCTACATCATCAATATCTTCCTTTTTTTTTAAAGGAAGATTCTCATCAACATACAAACATGCTCTAATTATTCCTTCCATTCAAACAGAATACCCTTCCTTGACCCCATATCTCCCCCCAGCTCCTATCTAATATTTTTGCCTCCCTTCACAGTCAAATAGTCTCAAAATTTCTGCTCATGCTATGTCTATTTTCTCACTTCATATTTCTCCCTCAACATACTCCACTGTTTTCGGCCCCTTTCACTCCGTCAAAACTCCTTTCACTATGGATATCAGTGACCTTTGTGTTGTGGGCTAATCATTTTATTTGGCCTCTCAGTAGCATTCAATAAAGTTAACACACTTTCTTCTTTGTGAGACATTCTCCTTTTCTGCTTCTGTGACATGGCACTCTTCTGGTTATTCCTCTGCCTCACAGATCACTGCTTTTTTTTTTTAATTACTCCATTACCGCTTCAATGCTCTGTGATTTTGTCCTGGGCCCTTTTCTCCAACTAAACTCTCTAAGTGATTATTCCATTTTCATAACTTTAAGACCAAACCTTGCCACTGAATCTCATACTCCATCTTTCTTCTTGATAGCTCCATCTGGGTGTCTCATAAACATCCTAAAATGAACGTCCGACATAGAACTTGTAATCTTACTCAAAGTTACTTTGATTTCAGGCAAAAGCACCTTAACTCACACAACTGCTGAAGCCAGAAGCCTTGGAATCATCCTTGACTTATCTGTCTGTTCCAGGTCCCACCTTTAATCGCTCACCAGGTACTGTAGATTATCCCACAACGCACATCTCAAGTCTGTCCAATTATACCACTGCTATCCTTCTATTTTCACTCATGTTCTCTCTTGGTTTTCCACATAGCAGCCAGAGTGATTCTTCTCATTTCGAAATCTGATGTCACTCCCCTGCTCAAAACTCTTAGAAGGCTTCCTATCACACCTAGGGGAAAATTTCACAGCCTCTAAGACCCTGTATGGTACAGCCCCTAGCTATCACCCTAACTCACCCCACCACTGCAGGCACACTGGAATTTCTTTGCTTCCTGGAATATTTCAAGCTCCCGTTTCTGAGCTATACCCTCTGTGAGAAACCATATTCCATACCACTTGTAACCTGTTTCTCTCCTAATCATGCTTTAGATCTCACTGCCTCAGAAAGGTCTTCATTGAGCTCCCAAACCGGATCCTATCTGCCTGATATCACTTTTGGCGGTTCCAAGTATATTTTCTCAGAAGCACCTTTTCATGGTTTACACATTTAGCTATGAGAATATTTGACTAATGTCTATGTCCAGTATACTAGGCATAAGCTCAGGGAAGGCTGGGACTGCCTCTGTCTCGCTTGTCACCATATCTCTGGTGTCTTACAGTGCCTGGTACCTAGCAGGTGCTCAGTAAATGTGTGTTAAATGAAGCATTTCAGGAGATGTCCAGAAAAGCAAAGGGTTAGATACTTTGAGTAGTTATAATAATCCTAACAAATGTTCTGGAAGATTTCCAACCTTGCCAGTCCCTAAACCCTAGATGAGTTGTTAGTCACTGTTACTTAATTAGAATAGGTCTTGTCCTCATTAAAGATGACATCTATGTGTAGTCTCGGGCAGCTCTGTAGGGTGCCCACAGATGCCACGATATGGGCAACTCTCTTCCTTCTGGTAATCTACATCTTAACACATGTTTCTACCATCATCCATTTCCCATAATACACTTAGCATACGTTAATAATAGGCAAAAATATCCACCCTGAGTTGTAAAAATATATAATTTGTCTGTGCCTAAGGCTGTTGGCCCATGTCAAGAAACAGGAAGGAGTAGGAAGGAGCCAACAAAATACCTTAATTTTAGAGAAATTCTGGTCCAGTTTATACTTACTTAGCCCCTTCATCCAAGGGAATGTGTGTATGTATACGTTTGTATGTGTGTATAAATATATATTCATATGTTTCATTTTATATAATATGTATACATACATACATTTATCCCAACTTCACATAGCTCCTTTTCTGTTTTTTTCTTTTGTTTTATTTTTATTTTTTATTGGAGTATAGTTGATTTACAATGTTGTGTTAGTTTCCGGTGTACAGCTAAGTGATTCAGTTATACATATACTCCTTTTCTATTAATACTGTAGATAATGAGAATAAGAAGAAAAAGAGTATCTCTCCTTTCTGATCCCAGGATAACAACTGTAGCTAACTCCCCCTCAGATAATGTATACACACTGGTAAAACCTGAATACACATATCTATAAAATGGGGAAAATAAAAGTACTTGTATCTTTTATATTTTGTGACCCTGATATCTCTGTAAAGGCTCTGTAGCTATCATAATTTTATTAGTATTAAATGGGCAACTTGAAATAAAAAGCAAAAGCATGTTTTCTAACAATTACACTGAGGTGAGGTGGTTACCTGATGGATAATAACAATCACAGAATGGTTCTTGGAGATTTTTAGTGAATCCAGATTTTTTTCTGATGCCGCATTATGAGCAAGGCTTGCAGTCAGGCTGTGGAAGTGTACTGGAATAGGTAATTAAATACAATCTGTGAAGTGACTTGCACAGAAGATGAGGAGAAAAGAAGCCATACCTGCCAGCGATGCTCTGGGTTGCTGTGACAGCAAGATTTGAGAGACTGGATGAAACCAAACACAGAGGGTCCCCAATCCAGAGCTGCCCACTTTCACAGTCATACATGTATATGAATGGCTGTTGCTCTCTTTGTTGAGCTGGGTAATGTCCACTCAAGTTGCCTGCAGACTTCTGCCCCCTCGGAAAACAACAGCCTCTTCATCACTGCCAAAGTCAGAGCTAGAACAATCAGAAAGGTCAGTCCTCCACCCACTGTGCTCAACCTGAAGCCTCTCAGACACTGGTGATCGTGTTCCACTCCCAGCATTGCCCTTTATTTCTCTCACTGGGATAAAATCTTTGCCTCAAGAAAGCAACAGAAGTATGCCTCTGACCAAAGCCTCCAAAATACTGAAAAGAAGGATTGTATTCAGTTGTAGGATGATAGCTGATTTTTAAATCCTTTTTTTCCAAAATATGTTTCATGATGTCATGAGAATATTTCCCTAATATAACAATCAAGTACTACATGATTTCTAGGTTTGCCCCTATGATGACAGAGAAAATATCCATATGTCCATCTCTCCTGAGGAATGCTATTTGGAATGCCACATCCAGTCACCCTGTTAACACTGTAACCCAGCATGTCACAGCCCACTAAGGACCTCTAAAATCTCTAGGCATGACCACTGCAGCACTCAAAAAAACACACACACACAAGCAAATTGCTGTTAAAGGTCAGAGTCTCACCTCAGTCAAGGGCCCCTCCCCTTACACTTCTTACACATTTTCTTGGTAGCACCTCAAAATTATACATTTCAGCATCTCCCTTGCTCATCAAAAACCTTGTCACATTTCCTTAGTGTTCCAGTCATTACAAGGGGATAATAGGTAGTAATGGATTAATTACAGAAGTTGACCCCTTGTGCTGCCTACACAGTGTTGTAACTCAAGCAAAACAACTTTTTATTTCTTTAAAACAACTTTCAACAGCGACTATTTAGTCTTGTTAGGAGAGATGGGTCGGTCAGTTCTACCCGTACATTTCACAACACACTCCTAACATAGCTGTGTAACATACTTCTGCTTACGTGTAAACTTACCCAAGAACTTCAGGGGCTTCCCTGGTGGCTCAGTGGTTGAGAATCTGCCTGCCAATGCAGGGGACACGGGTTCGAGCCCTGGTCTGGGAAGATCCCACATGCCTCGGAACAACTAAGCCCGTGCGCCACAACTACTGAGCCTGAGCTCCAGAGCCTGTGCTCCGCAACAAGAGAGGCCGCGATGGTGAGAGGCCCGCGCATCGCAATGAAGAGTGGCCCCCGATTGCCGCAACTAGAGAGAGCCCTCGCACAGAAATGAAGACCGAACACAGCCAAAAATAAATAAATAAATTAAAAAAAAAAAAGAACTTCAGCATCATTTCTCATCAAGTGATCAGAGAAACTTTCCTGTCCTTCATCCTCCGCCTTATTTAGAGCATCCCTAAGTGATGACTCAAATGGCTAAAGGCACTAGGCCACAGAGGATGTTGGGAATTTAGCCAACCTCCCTCCACTATAGCCAAACTCTCTCTTCTAGATCTGCAAGGAATATGGAGTTTGCTGAACCGAACTTCCCCAAACACCAGTTCCTTTAAGCAGGAAAGGGTTGTTGTGATGATTAGAAATAATATATGCAAAGTAGCTAATTACAGACCTGGCTTTCAGTAGGCAATCAATAAATTACAACTATTTTTATTTTGCTTATAAGCTAGAATTTCTACTGGGGTGGTGCACACTATGGAAAACTGGCATAGTCTAGACAAGGAACAAATATCCAAACTTGATTAAAGCCACAACCAGAGTCTGGAATGAGGACTGGACCTTCAGAAAATGTTCACAAATGGGTTCTAAAATGAATGTGGCACCGGTGACTGGAGGATAGATGACCTCTTTGGGCCCTGGACTAGGGTAAGGCAAGTGAGGCACCTAGGGTGCAAAATTTAAGGAGGCGCTCACTTTCCAGTGCCCACTCTGTACTTGCATCAGCAGTCCCCAACATTTTTGGCACCAGGGACCGGTTTTGTGTCTTTCATGGAAGACAATTTTTCCATGGACGGGGTGGGGGGGGGTGGCGGTGGATGGTTCAAGTGGTAATGTGAGTGATGGGGAGCTGCAGATGAAGCTCTCACCTCCTGCTGTGCGGCCTGTGCGGCAGGGGAGGGCGGAGGGTGTTGGAGACCCCTGCTCACGTGACCTTGAGAGTGGGTGCTACCTTAAATGTTCTGCCCTGGATGCTTCACTTGCCTCAGCCCGAACCGGCCCTGTCTGACTTCCGCCTCCTTTTGGAGGGTGTAGGAAGGAGTGGGTGTACCACGTGCAGTGGCCTGGGACGAGCCAGAGCAGCCACCAAGAGAACACCCTGGCCTGGGTTGTTAGTACCCAGAGGTCACAGGGAAAAAGATTAGCTAGGGAATAATTATGGAGGAGAAAGACTACAAATTGAGTTGGGCCACTGCTGTTTTAAACATCTTTTAGTAATACATAACAGAGTGTTCCCCTGTGAAAAAGGTCAGCTATTTAGAAGGAAGATCTGCCTTTTAGCAGAGGCATCTGAGCCAAGGGAAATGGTTTAATACCTATATTTTATTAGTTGCCTCTGGCATAAAGAGTATAAAAGCATTTCCCCTAAAGAGATTAATAATATAAAGGTATACGGTTCACAGTTCTCCTAAGACTCGCCTATGAGTGTTGCTTTACATTTCACAAAGAGCTTCTGAATTCATCATCTTATCTGTTCATTACAACTCAGATAGTGGCAACCTAGGTACTATTTTTTCCACATTATAGAAGAAGCAGCATGAGGCAGAGAGGGGGTTACTGCCTTAGTGATGCTACTTTTCGGGAGGGATCATGGCAGAGGGGCAAGAGTTTGTCCTGGAGAAGCTGACGTTTGAATCAGACAGTGCTTTTGATCCCAGATCCACCACTATTAGCTCTGCAGCCTCGGGCAACTGATTTTGCCCTTCTTTGCTTCCTGTTTCCTTATCCATAAAATCTATGCTACAATATCCAGGCTTTTGGGTTGTAGTGGGCAGTAAATTAGAAAGCAGGTAACAAGTGTCCTCAACAAATGCCATCCTCTTTTCCTCTGCGATTCAGTATTGTACTGATTTGTGGTGTCTCTCCTCCAGATTTTGTCATGAGCCCTTTTCTAGATGACTTCCCCTCCGAATGCACAGTTGGCTTCTCCAGCTGGAAGATGAATGACAAAGAAGGGTGCTTTGTTCATTAAACAAATCCCTTCCCACAGCTAAAAGGGAGGGGGCCCTGGGAGACTGGCCATCATTTTCATTGGAAATAAATCAATGCATGAATCAGAGTACTGCAGCTCGGGGGCGACGGGGTGGGCAGGATGGGAAACATTTTTAGAACTGTCACTTTAAAAATATGTTCCCTCCTGCATTGTGGTTCTCTCAGTGGGCAGATTTGAAAATAGAAACAAGTAACTTTAATTAGGCTCTAATTAGCCCCACAAGTTTGGTGAGCTAGGATAGTTTATTTTAGAAAAAAAAAAATACAATAACAGAAGGAGGATTTTCCAGCCACCACAACTTTAATTACAATCTCAAACACCTCAAGCATGCTTACTGGGCCAATTAAATCAGCAGGGCAATGGCAAAGCGAATGCACTGGATGCCAGACCCCAGCTATGATGAGGTTTTCGACTTGAGTTTGTTTCCAAAGTAATTTGAAAAGCAGCTAACTTACAACGCTTACTTAAACAGAAGCAGGAGGTTAATGCCCGAGGCACTGGGATCTCAGAGATAGGGATTCTCCAGGTCAATGTTGTTCAAGGGCAGGCCCTTGGGTGGGTGTCCCTCCTCCTGTTTGCTTCGGACCCCTAAGATGGAGCCACTTGGTCCTTCTCTCTCTCACTCCCCTTTGAACCTTGGTAGGAGATTCAGATGATTGACCAATCCACAGAGAGTAAAAGACCAGAGAGAAACACCACTCTAGATACCCTTTCTGGCATCTTCTGACGTATCAGTGGAGCCAGCCCACAGCGGACTACCTCTGAACTCAAGAAGAAGTGTCGTCCAGGGAAAAACAGTACCTCCTCCGCTTCCAGCTACACTCCTAGAAAGGGAAAGAAGATGAAAAAGGCCTAGCGTTTCCCTGACCATGTTTGGGAGAATGATGAGAGTAAACACTCATGTCCAAACGAGCCATTCAACCCCAACCAGAGGTGCAAATGAGAAGTCCAGGCAGGTAAGGAAATACTTTCGGTTTCTTCCCCCAAAATGCATTTTCCATATCAGCTGAGAGAAATCCAACACTTGTAACCAATTAATGGGCAGGTGGGCCCGCCCCCACTCACAAATCTAGTGAATTCCTAGTTAAGGGCCTTTGAGGCTGTCAGGAGAGTGTTCTGGTGCCTTCCTTTTGTTTTCTCAGAATTATGTTGAAAGAGAGCCACCTCAGCCAATGTTGTCATCTGAAATGACTAATTTGATGGGAGTGACACAGCAGTCAGTCGGTGGGTGGCCGCTGAACACTGAGAAGGGGATGGTGTTGGTGAGGGACCAGCCATTGAATGACTCCTGTCTGTTTCCAGTACTCTCTATGGCATTGCTCATAGAGCTGAACCTGGTGTTCCATATAATGCATTCATTCGTCTAACAGGTATTTAAATGCCGAAAGGGTGTCTGGCCCTGGGCTGCTTCTGAAGGTACAAAAAGGAATGAGGCAGGGTCCCTCAGCTCAAGGCACAGGCTGCCTAGCAAGGGGGGAAGGCAGGGCCATGGTGGTGGGGAAGGAAACAGAATGGGGAGGCACCTGCCAAATAACAAAGCTCTGAAAACTGACACGTCAATTTCATAAAGAGCCAAATCAGGGCTGGTTGAAACCATGAGGTCTATTAGGTTCATTTGAGATTAACTAAATAAAACAACCCATGGATAAGCCAAAAAAGGTAATTAGCTCTACCTTTCAAGTCACCAAAGGAAAGTGTCCCAAGGGCAGTGACCTCACCAGCCCATTTACTGTAACTGGGGCTTTTCAGGCCTTCCCTGCCTACGGGAAGAATGACAGCCTCAAAATGGTCCTGCTCTGGTTCCAGAGACTTCTCTTTCCTTCCAAATAATTACAGGAATCCTCAGGAAGAGTCTCATTTTCTTCCACAGACTGACTGCTGAAAGTCATGCTATTTTTTCTTTTCAGTTCTCGGTGTATGTAAGTTATGCTTCTGGCCTCTCACAACAGCAAAAGGGGCAGTGACATTAATAATAAAACGACATTAATAATAACAAGCAGTATTTAATAAGTGGATACTATGTGCCAGGCACTGTGCTAAGAGATTCACATTTGATTATAACTTTAGAGCTTATTTAATCTTCCGAACAACCCTTGGTAATAGACACTATTATTTTCTACTTTTCCCATATAAAGAAACTGAGGCTCTAAGAAATAATCTTGCCCAAAATAGGAAGCAGTGGGGCCAGGATTCTAACGTAGATGATCTAAATCCAGAGCAAATATTCTGTTGCCTGCAGGCGCTGCTGCCCCTGCACAGAGGCTGGATTACACTAAAGGTTTGGTAATGTTTGGTCCAATGTTATGGACTGAAGACAATGACACTGCGACTACCACTATTGATGTCACTGTCTGTAATGAAACACTACTGCTGTCATCACCGCCACCAAACAGGATGAAGCCCTTCCAATATCCCTCATTCAAGCAAAAAGTCTCTTTTTTTAGAAAAGAGATCTTTTTAACTCTTATTAAATTACTGGTGTTCCACCCTCCGAGAAGAATGAAGGATGAATGCATAGGAGCTGTGCCAGAGGACAATTGAAGTGGCCGACACTACACTGTTCTTAAAATCACTGGCTTCTGGAGCCACTGGCCTACTGTCTTTGAATCAACTACCTCCCCTCGAATCTTCTCCAAACAGGAGTTCTTTCCTGGGGAACATCTCAAACCCTCCTGTAAAGACTCCCTAGTGCATCGCATGATCATACTCCAGACAGTAGAGATGTCGTGGCCATCTCCAGAAGTAAAATGAACCCTACCCCAAGTTTGGATTGAATGTCAGGACTGATGAAGCCACTTACACACCAAGAGGATGTGAAAAGGTTTATTACCTACATTACTCTCCAGGGAGAGCAGGGTAGGGTCCCAAGATGTCCTAAAATGGCTTGCTGTCAGCAGGCCAACCTGAAAAATGAAGTCAGACAGACTTCTCATTACAACAAATATGTTTGAATCTTAGGATAAAATGAAATTTAGACTCAAGTTAGAAAAACCCTTTGGCCCAACTTCACACAGTTATACACTGTGAAATCCAGATATGGATTTCCTCCACCAGCGTGTTCTCAAAAATCCTATACACACACACACACACACACACACACACATATATATAAACGCACAACTTGATGTATTTCTATATTTGAAGCACTTGGTAGCAACATTATCTAATTCATGTCATTTGACTTTTTATATCATTCTGTTTTTGGTAGATTTAAAATTCTATTTCTTGTTCTGCTAATTATAGAAATTCTCTTGACTCTCAACTTTGAAAATCTCCCCTCCTCCTTTATTTCCCCTTTCTACCTCCAAGTTTTACCCACTGTAATTTGACTTATACATTGATTGATTACATTTATATTCCTTTTGTTAACATCCATTTCTGTGCTTTGACTGCAGCTTGATGCTAAAAGTTAAAAGATTAATTAACAGCATTCACACTATTCCAAGGAAGTCAGTAATATAAGGTGGAGAGTCAAGCCATGGGCTATGAGTGCACTTTATTCTCTATGATTCCAATGTCTTGACCACTGTGACACTCAAGAACATTCACAGATTTTCCTTTCATTCATTCAAATTTATGCCATAGTTTAGCTTGTTTCATAATAAAATGACACCTGTCCATACATTTTTTTCTTCATATTTTTTTCTGGACTTTTCACATTTGCTTTCTTTTCTTCTTGTTGGGAAAGGAAATTACATATACGTAGTACCTCCTTCATCACATCCCTAATGCCTTCCAATTTCTTACTCATTCTTTCTGTTGTTAGGAATGTATTCCTCTCTTTTTTCTGAAGTTCACTAACCACTTGATCTGGTTGCTTCATATTTGGAACATGGCTTCTTTTACAACTCTCTCTTTATCCTTGAGTTTGGAGTTGTCTTTCTATTTATAGTCTGGTTTTTGTTTGGGGGTCTTAAACACATCTTCCCATTCTTCCACTATCTCCTTCTATTCCTATTCCAAGGAATCCCTAATTTCCCTGAAGCCCTTCTTCCCAAAGCCCTCCATTCTCCTGAATCAATCCGGACTGACTGCCCTGAAGATCTACTGCAGAGTCCAAGTCCTAGGACTTATATTCACTTCTCTCAAGAGTTAGAGCCACTGTTTTGTGGGGGTTTTTGTATCCATTCTCTTTCTTGGTTTACTCCCTTGGTTTGACGGCTTAAATCTCTAAGTAACTTCCCTAAGAAAGAGAGCAGTAGAAGTGAATTTTCTAAAAAATGTCTGTATTCTTATCTTACACTTCATTAGAACCTTGGCTGGGCTGGCAAAAACTATTGGTAGTTTCCTTGTATCTATTCTCTCTTCTTCTATGATAATAAAACATTTAGCTGGTCACAGGGTTGCCCACAATAAAGACTATACTGCCCAGCCTCCCTTCTAAGTAGGTATATGGCCAATGGATATAAGAAGTGTCATGTGGCAGCTTTTTGGAATCGTCCATGCGAGGCAGTTCACATGAACCATTGGTACTCTTCTTTGTCAACGTTTCTTTCAGACTGCTGCCTGGAACATGAATGCTGTCATCTTGTACCATGGAGCCAAGGCCATGCATAGTAGAGCAACAAAATAGGAAAAGCCTGGGTCTCTGAATGTCATAGCAGCTCTGAAACGCTGACCGGGACTTGTACATAACAGAGAAAGAAATGTTGTGTTTTTTTCAAGCCACCATTATTCTGGGATTTCTGATACAGCTACACCTAATCCTGGGTGAAGCAGGTTGGGTATGGAAACCTATGGTGAAATCATATTCCCTAAGAACACAGAAAGCATTATTCCACTGAGTTCTACCATCCACTGTTGCTGATATAAAAACCAGTTTTCATTCTTTATATATGACCTGTTTTATCCTCTCTCTCTCTCTCTCTGCGAGCTCCAAGGGACTTACCTATCACTAAAGTTCAGAAATTCACAGTGGATCTTTTTTCATTCTTCCTGATTTACACTCATTAGTCCCTTTCAATTGAAAGACTCACCTATCCATTCAACTCTAAGATTCTTGCTTTATTTCTAACCTCATTCCTTCCTCTTTGTTTTGTCTATTCTGTTTCTAAAGGGATCTTTTTTTCCTACTATTTGCATGCTAGACCTACTGATTTGAGACTCTGACTTTCATATTTCTTTCATAATTTGTCTTTTTAAATTGTTTCCTATGTCTAATCCTTCTACTGCATCTTAAACATGGTAATCAGCTTTTCATTTCCAAGGGCTTTCTTGTTCCCTAATTGTACATCATGTTGTATTCTTGTGTACCTTTGCAATTTCTTCTTGAGTCGCTCTGTATTTGTTTTCTATCAATATGTAGTAATACCTCAAAGTTAGTGGTTAAGAAAAACAAAAATTTATTATCAGTTTGTGTGAGCCAGGCATCCAGGATCCATTTAGCTGGGCCGCTGTGGCTCAGGGTCTCTTGCAAGGATGTGATCAAGATGTTGGCTGAAGCTCTAGTCATTGCAAGGCTCGGCTGGTAGAGGATCCACTTCCAAGTTCACACACGTGACTATTAGCAGGATTAAGAAGATCTGCTTCCAAGTTCACTCACATGACTGTGGCAGGCCTCAGTTCCTTCCCACGTGGACCTCTTTTCACAATCTGAACGCTGGCTTCCTTCTTCCTAGGGTGGCCTCACAGCATGGCAGTGGGCTTCCTCCAGAGGAGTGAGTGTTGAGAGAGTGGGGGAGGAGGGAGGGTGAAATAGAAACCAAAAGGGAAGCCCCAGACTCTGTATTTTTTAACCTAATGTTGGAAGTGGTATCCTATCACTTCTGCCATATTCTATCTGCTGACCAGAGATGACTCACTAAGTTCAGGCCACACTCCAGGGGAGAGAATTAAGGGGAAGAGTATCAAAAACTCTGTGAACATATCTTGAAAACTACTGCATTGTCTACGATGCTAATTAGTTTGTTTTGAATAGCTGTTTTGTGATCTCTGAATTACCTGTTTCCTCCTGAGTCAGTTCTTCTGCTTTGATCTTGCTCTTTCTTGGTCATGCTGCAGGCTTTCTTCAAATATCTAGAAAATAGTAGTTGTTCATTTCAATGAGATAATGAGAAAATGTGAAGGTTGACTGGGCTTGCGTGTGGAAGGGTTTGGGATTGGCAGGTGATTGGCAGGTGTAGTCAGGGAACTGGTTAGTCCTTAATTCCAAAATGAGAAGGTCTTTATACTGAGACGTACTCCTCAAACTACCTACCTTAGTTCTTCCTATACCAATAGTTCAAATTCCTTAGGGAAGCCTCTGTTCAAATTTTTGCTTGGAAGTAAATGCCTGACCACAAACTATATAAGAAGGAAAGGGGCATGAAGAGATTGATTCAACTATGCACAGATTTTTAATTATACCTAGTCTTTTTCAGCCTCTCTGAGGCACTTGCATTTTCCAGGTTTGGCCTCATAGAGATGACAATGCAAGGATTTGGCAGGGAGCCCATTTTCTCCCATTTCCCAGGAGGTAGACTGCTCTGGAGCTATAGAATTGCTAAAATGAGAGGCCAGAACTTATTGCTAATTTGCTCTGTAATTTTAGCAAATAATTTTCCTATGTTTGTCTCATTTATAAAATCAGAGGAATGGACTAGATGAACCTTAAGTCTTCTTACAATAATGGTAATCCAATTCAGTTAGGATTTGAAACTTTTCCTGCAACTATATTTCATACATTCTGAAATATAAAAAATCTAGTACATGGTAAAAAAATAAATAAAATGAACTCAAGCTGAGAATATATAAGAAAGTTAAGAACAAGCTTCCAAAATAGCTGGTTCTGTATTTTTTTTCAAGATGGCAAATACGTGTTGCAAGAAACTCTCCTATACTTATTGGTAGAACTCAGTGTGATGAACACTGAAAAAAAATGAAGACTGTTTTTCTTAATGGAGCACAAGTTTTAGAGCATTTCAGCCATTTAGAAGAAAAATATGAAGCTGAGAAACAACAGCATTTTATTTTGAGGATATAGCTATAGCTTGGATTTCTGGGGTTCACAAGATTCTGGGAGAAGTAGTTCTGGGTATCCTACATTGATGATATTAAACACCATTTTCTGAGAATGTATAACTTGGATATCACCCTATCACCTACTCTAATTGACTTTCTATTTTTAAAAGTAAAATTCATGGCGTTATCCTTTGTCCTCCACATTATGCATAATTAAAAATCACCCAAATATCTTATCATTTTGTCTTCTAGTTATACTTCATCTTAATTTTATTTTAAAGGAGTATCAATATGATGATTCTGGTTGATGAATTTAGCATGCCACATTTTGAAATAAATAGGGAAAAGGAGTGAAGTCAATGGAGAATTATGAAAACTCACAGGGACATATTTCTAGTTCAGGTAAACCGCTTGAGAAAAATAGAGATCTCAAGACCTACTCATCAGCACAAACGAAGTTCAAGACCCAGGAAAAGCATGACTGTTTATGGGTAAACATTTACCAGAGCCAGCAGGTATATTGTACTGAATTCTACATAGAACCCCTTTAAGGATTATTCACAGTAAAAGAAGTCAGACAAAAATCATACTAAATCTCAGGGCCTCAACCTCTGTGTTCTTCACCACCATAAATCTATCAGAAGATCTCAGACTTGCAAAGGCCTTAGAAACCATGTGTTACTATTACTTTAATCACAAAGTAGAATTTCATTCTTCAATATCATTGCTTTAATAAATCCATCAGTAAAAGCCCTTTACTTTTTTTTTAACATCTTTATTGGAGTATAATTGCTTTACAGTGGTGTGTTAGTTTCTGCTTTATAATGAAGTGAATCAGTTATACATACACATATGTTCCCATATCTCTTCCCTCTTGCGTCTCCCTCCCTCCCACCCTCCCTATCCCACTCCTCTAGGTGGTCACAAAGCACCGAGCTGATCTCCCTGTGCTATGCGGCTGCTTCCCACTAGCTATGGGTTTTACTGTTAGTGTATATATGTCCATGCCACTCTCTCAGTTTGTCACAGCTTACCCTTCCCCCTCCCCATATCCTCAAGTCCATTCTCTAGTAGGTCTGTGTTTATATTCCCATCTTACCCCTAGGTTCTTCATGACCTTTTTCTTTTCTTAGATTCCATATATATGTGTTAGCATACGGTATTTGTTTTTCTCTTTCTGACTTACTTCACTCTGTATGACAGACTCTAGGTCTATCCACCTCACTAAAAATAACTCAATTTCGTTTCTTTTTATAAGCCCTTGACTTCTTAAGGCAGCTGTTTTTGAACCTCCTCTAACAGTTGGCAGATTATCACTTTTATCTAGATGAAACTCACTCCCTTCTGACTTCCACCCATTGGTTTTCATTTTGCTCTTTGGGGACATATTATTAGTCTAGCCCTTTTCCTACATAACAACTCTGAAAGCAACTACTATATTCCCTTTGAAACTTTTCTTCTCCTGATTAAATAACCCCCATTTCTTCATCTGGTCTTTCAAACCTCCTTTGCCATCATGATCACCCTCCTCTATCTGCTCCCGTTCACCTATAAGCTTCTTCTGAAGTAAAGATACCAAGTCAGCACTGGTTTTGTTCTGGTCTCACTCCAGGAATGAAAGGGAAGGCAGCCCACAGTCAGTCAACAGTATGGAATATATGGGAGCTTTAGAAGTCGGTTGTGAATTCTGGCAATAATATAGAGGATATATTCATCTATCTATCCTTCCTTCCTTCCCTCCTTCCTTCCTGAAACATTTTAATGAGGGCCTATCATGTGCTATGAGGATATAAAGGTTAAAAAATCTGTATCATATGCTACTTTTTCTACCTTGGAGCTCCTCTCTTTCTTCCTCTCTCAGATACCTCTCTCTCTCTCTTTCTCCATCTCTGTCTCCCTCTGTCTCTCTCTCTCTCTCCAAGGAGCCATGTCACCCCAGAAGTTGCTGGCAGCTATTTTTTGACCAGGAAGAAAGTCATACTTAGAATGAAATCTATGAAACTGACATCACAGAAGGTGGAGTGGAAAAACAGAAAAAAAACAGGATCTTGGTGACATCACTGTTACTTGATCAAGCTATACCTGAAGCCCTGCCTCCCTCTCAACATTTCATTACTCTTGACAGGTAGCTGCTCTATGGCCATTTAGACCTAGCCTCAGAAACCACTAGCATCATTTCCACAGTATTCTATTTGCTGAAGCAGTCACAAGCCTGCCTAGATTCCAGGGGAGGAAAAGCAGAACTACCACTGGCTCTAAGAACTGAAGTTAGTGAGTAGTAAACCCCGAGGCTCAAATGCAGCCTTTTCTGATATAGGACCTGTGCTTAGTTTACCACAAACTCATTCATAACCTGTGGACAGAACACCCCTTAGGAGCCACAGAGTTATTTCAAGGAGTCCAGGAAACCATATGCACACCAAGCATTTTCTGTGGATAAATGATGTGTCTTATATACATAAATAACTGTATTATTATCTTTAAAGTGTAAGTACTGTTCTTATAAGTAATAAAATGCAAACTCATTTAAAAAAAATCTGTATCATAGCTGAAACCTATAATCTTATCTTTTCGATGTGACAAAGAACACAACAGAAGACACCATAGGAAACACAATAGATTGACAAATGGGAGAAGCCCAGAAACCCTCAAGCTGTCTCCACATTTTCTGTTTTTTTAAATTTCAGTAATTTAGTACAGGCAGTCTTGGAAGTATTACTTTTTTTTTTTAATGAGGCATAGAGATTCAGGTTTTAGAAGCCCAGCAAGTGGTATAACAGAAAGAACTCTTAACTGGTAGTCAAGCAACCTGGGTTTAGGTCCTGGCCCTACTATCAGCTGCCTGTGTGGTCCTGGATATGTTACTTCATCTGTATGGACATAAGCTTCTCCATCTATAAATGTTAAAAATAAATAAACTTCATTCCTTGTTTGAAGATAAGGACGCAGAACGCATGAACTTTGGAAAGCAAGTCCAAACTTAAGATATAGGTTTCTTCTCTGCCAGTGCACTAGTAGGCCACATTGCTTCAGAAAGCACCTTCCCTAGGGAATGTCCTCTCTCCCTCACCTAAACCTCTTCCAGGAGGGACCCTTGTGGCTTTTAAGGACTCAGAGGGGAGGAAGGTATAGAGAAAGGTAAGAGGCCTCGGCAAGAGGAAGAAAGTAAGCTGCTGACTGTTTAAAGCATGCTGCAGGCTGAGACTCATAAAAGAGAACGAAAGGGGATTTCAAGTATCCTTTCCAGGGTAGCCAGCCTGCCACATGTGGGGAATAAAACAAGCAAGCATTTAAAACTAAAGCCTTATACTGGGGGGACAAAAGCTTCAGGGCAAAACCGACTGGATTAGCTAAAATCCCAATGACAAATATCACACCAAAATGTGGAGAGAGAGAACTTCAACAAATCAAGCATAAAACAATACAATAGTGGCCCCCACCCAACACACACACATCAGGAATTCCTGGGAAATATATCCTTCTCTCTGCATAACTGGTGAGCTCCCACTTGTCCAGCTTAAATTTGACTTCCATTCTGTGGTTTTCCCTGCCCATCCCACACAGAGTCTATCATATTCCCTCTGTGTCACACGAGCAGTTGTGCAGACCTCCATTACAGCCCTGGACACATTACATCATAATCATTTGCACATATGTCTGTCTTTCCCACTGGGTTGTGATTTTCTAAGGAAATGGTTCACCTTAGAATCCCCCGGATCCTGCACTGTGCAGGGCCTAGAGTAGGTGCTTAATAAATGACTTTTAATTTGACCTTAGGTAAGGGTCAAATCCCAGTTCTAACAATTTCCAAGAACTTTCCTTTAAAGGAAATTCAGCTATAACTAGAGAAGGAAGGGTGTTTGATTAACTGTAGCCAGTTTGAGTTAACTAGAATACCAGGAAGTTTGCGTGCCTGGCTAGAGGGAGTTTCCAGCTGACACTAATCTCTGTCCTTGCCCTGGTAATCATGGGCTTCACGTAAAGCTCTGGGAATGCATGTGAGGGGAGCAGACTGACCTTCAAGGGTTGGGAATCTCAGAATCATCCCAGCACTGAACTGAGTGAAAGCATTTTACTCGGAAGCTTCAAATGAGTACAGGCAGGTCTCTGCCTTTACCATGGGATTGCCTACTCACTTCCCCCCTTGTCTAAGAAGTTCAAGAAACCTTTAAAGTATAACCAAAAAAGTTTAACTATGAATAGCCTGCGAGTTAGGAGGCAAGGAAAGCTCAGCCAGACACAGGATGCATGCTGCTTGATTGCAAAACGCTCTCTGAGCGTCCCCACCCTCTTTCGCACATTTTGCCTCTCCACAATGACGCAAACACACACACCTGCATCTCTGTAACCACAGCAGAAAGTTCTGATAATTTCATGAGACCATGTGGAAACTGAGGGTAGAAGCTCTTTGCTAACACTTTTCTGGTGTCCCCACCCTGCACATAGAAACCTCCAGAGGCAATCTAGTTCATTCATTTGTAGTGGGGTCCCAAAATAGCCATACTAAATTCAGGTCTGCCAGGAAAATATAGCTTCGTCATTTCCCTGAAACTGTTCTGATCTCCTCTGTCCCTATCCCTTCCACAACCCTTTGATGAGGTCAAAGGGGAGGAGGAAATTAGAGACTAGATTGAAACGAATCCAATAAACTCATACCCATTCATAATTTGAACTGTCTCTTTAGGTAATTATGTCTCTCCCTTGATGGCTCAGGTTAATGGCCAGTCTTTCAGAGTTCAGCCTCTTTTCAAAGAGGGCATCCAGATGTTATAAAGAGAGGCTCCTCCCAGAGACTGACAGCATCTTTCTTCCAGGATGCTCAGGATAAGCATGCCACCAGATTTCCCACTTCCTCAACATCATATCCTCTTATGAATCTAGAGTAGCAACCTTCACGGACAAAAGTTCTTTGGTCTGGGTTTTTTGTCTTTCTGGGTATCTGTCTATCTCTCTGGCCAAATCTTGGCTTGAAAGCCTCTTGTCTTGCTGAGGACTCAAGGCAAAGTGAAATTTCGAGTGAGCACTGGCTTCTCAGCTCTAGCAGGTATTAGACCTGCCCCGAAAGTCTAGCAACAATAAGGCAATGAAATCTAGAGACAGACCTCTTTCAAAAATATTTCCAAAAAATAAATTCTCTGTGTTATACTTTCATTCACTCATTCACATGTACTGAGCCCCTGCTGCATGGCTTACCCTGTCCTAGATGCAGGCAATACATAAATACACAAGGCAGACAAGCCCCCTGCTCCGGAAAAGTGAACAGACAGTGAGGGAGAGAGACAAGCAAACAGAAGAATTCAACATAGTGCGAGCAGCCCCAGACGGGGATTGGCTCCAAGGACTTAATGCTCAGAGAAAGCTTGTAATAGAGGTATAGCATGTTTTATTTTGTTTTTTAAAAATTTTTGTTGGAGTGTAGTTGATTTACAATGTTGTGTTAGGTTCAGGTATATAGCAAAGTGAGTCAGTTATACATAAACATATATCCACTCTTTTTTTAGATTCTTTTCCCGTAAAGGTCATCACAGAGTATTGAGTAGAGTTCCCTGTGCTATACAGATGGTTCTTTTTAAATTTTTTCTTTTTTTTAAAATTTTTAATAGATCTTTTTTTTAACATCTTTATTGGAGTATAATTGCTTTACAATGGTGTGTTAGTTTCTGCTTTATAACAAAGTGAATCAGTTATACATATACATATGTTCCCATATCTCTTCCCTCTTGCATCTCCCTCCCTCCCACTCTCCCTATCCCACCCCTCTAGGTGGTCACAAAGCACCGAGCTGATCTCTCTGTGCTATGCGGCTGCTTCCCACTAGCTATCTGTTTTACATTTGGTAGTATATATATGTCCATGCCACTCTCTCACTTTGTCCCAGCTTACCCTTCCCCCTCCCCATATCCTCAAGTCCATTCTCTAGTAGGTCTGTGTCTTTATTCCTGTCTTGCCACTTGGTTCTTCATGACCTTTTTTTTTTTCCCCTTAGATTCCATATATATGTGTTAGCATACTGTATTTGTTTTTCTCTTTCTGACTTACTTCACTCTGTATGACAGACTCTAACTCCATCCACCTCACTACAAATAACTCAATTTCGTTTCTTTTTATGGCTGAGTAATATTCCATTGTATATATGTGCCACATCTTCTTTATCCATTCATCCAATGATGGACACTTAGGTTGCTTCCATGTCCTGGCTATTGTAAATAGAGCTGCAAAGAACATTTTGGTACATGACTCTTTCTGAATTATGGTTTTCTCAGGGTATATGCCCAGTAGTGGGATTGCTGGGTCCTATGGTAGTTCTATTATTAGTGTTTTAAGGAACCTCCATACTGTTCTCCATAGTGGCTGTATCAATTTACATTCCCACCAACAGTGCAAGAGGGTTCCCTTTTCTCCACACCCTCTCCAGCATTTATTGTTTCTAGCTTTTTTGATGATGGCCATTCTGACCGGTGTGAGATGATATCTCATTGTAGTTTTGATTTGCATTTCTCTAATGATTAATGATGTTGAGCATTCGTTCATGTGTTTGTTGGCAATCTGTATATCTTCTTTGGAGAAATGTCTATTTAGGTCTTCTGTCCATTTTTGGATTGGGTTGTTTGTTTTTTTGTTATTGAGCTGCATGAGCTGCTTGTAAATTTTGGAGATTAATCCTTTGTCAGTTGCTTCATTTGCAAATATTTTCTCCCATTCTGAGGGTTGTCTTTTCGTCTTGTTTATGGTTTCCTTTGCTGTGCAAAAGCTTTTAAGTTTCATTAGGTCCCATTTGTTTATTTTTGTTTTTATTTCCATTTCTCTAGGAGCTGGGTCAAAAAGGATCTTGCTGTGATTTATGTCATAGAGTGTTCTGCCTATGTTTTCCTCTAAGAGTTTTAGAGTGTCTGGCCTTACATTTAGGTCTTTAATCCATTTTGAGTGTATTTTTGTGTATGGTGTTAGGGAGTGTTCTAATTTCTTTCTTTTACATTTAGCTGTCCAGTTTTCCCAGCACCACTTATTGAAGAGGCTGTCTTTTCTCCACTGTATATGCTTGCCTCCTTTATCAAAGATAAGGTGCGTGGTTTTATCTCTGGGCTTTCTATCCTGTTCCATTGATCTATATTTCTGTTTTTGTGCCAGTACCATATACAGTTGGTTCTTATTAGTTATCTATTTTATATATAGTAGTGTGTACAGGTATAGCATGTTTGCTCTGCACATGCCCTTAGAGGTCCTCTAGTCTGGCGGTTCTCAATGCTAGCACCCTATCAGAATCACTCATCACTCAGGAATTATAAAATCAGACACAGTCCCTAGACTCCACCCCAGATAC
This sequence comes from Balaenoptera musculus, assembly GCF_009873245.2. Taxonomy (NCBI): domain Eukaryota; kingdom Metazoa; phylum Chordata; class Mammalia; order Artiodactyla; family Balaenopteridae; genus Balaenoptera; species Balaenoptera musculus. The sequence continues at coordinate 121,674,154 of NC_045806.1, read as the reverse complement.
TGAATCAAAATATCTGAGGACTGAACCCAATAGTTCATATTTTACAAAATTTCTCAGATGATCATGATGCCAGTTTACAGTCCTGTGTTTGGGAATCACTGATCTATTCCAGAGGTTTTCAAACCATTTTTTTAATCCAGAAACTGTTCAATAATAAAAAGTAAAAAAAAAAAACTTTTCTATCACTCCTGGATACTCAAAAGTAATGAGTTCATATGTGGACCAAAATACGTACAAGAATGTTCATAGAAGCTTTATGCATAATAGCCACAAGCTCTAAACAACCCAGATGTCCATCAATAGTGGAGTGACTAAATAAATCATAATATATTCATACAACAACATACTGAAATACTACTCAGCAATGTAAATGAATGAACTTCTTCTACTTCCAGGTAGGAATTGACTTGGATGAATCTCACAGATGTTATGTTGAGCAAAATAAATCAGACACAAATGAGTGTATGCTGTTGATTCCATTTATAATCAGTTTAAGAGTAGGCCTAAGAAAGCCATGGTAATCCAAGTGCGAATAGTGACAACCTTGGGGGCGGGGGCAGCGGCATCGGAGCTTGTCTGGGAATAGGCACAAGGGAACCTTGGAGGTGATCAAAATGTTCTGTATCTTGATTTGGGTAGTAGTCCAAGGGGTAAGTTCATTTTGTAAGAATTCGCTGAGCTGTGCACTTAAGATTTGGGGCCTTGACTTTATACAGCTTACACCACAATAAAAGTTTAAAACTCAAGAAGCCATAGTCACCTCCCGAGGAAGCATGAGCAGGCACAGCAGAAAAAGCTGACAGGCTCTGCCTGAAGCTGAGGTGCAGGTTGGCCTGGTCTGGGCCTCCTATAGCAGCATCCACAGTACATGGGGGGAACATTACAGATCCAATTTGTCTTCTTCACTATGCAGATGAAGGAATTGACCTCCAAGAAGGGAGAGTGCCTCAGAGTAAGGGGATGGCAGAGCCAGCAGTGAAAATGAATCCACCAGAAGTAACTACATTAAAAACCCATTAGACAGAAAATGAAAAAAAGCACTGTTATAGTCACTGTGACCTAAAACAAGGCAAATAGAAGCAAAGAAGGCCAGGTCACAATGTTTCCTTCTGAGCATCTATTCATTCCCTGGATCACCTTCAGGCTCCTCCATTCCATTTGCACTGTATAAAAGCCTCATTCAGTCAATCTCTACTAATTGCGGCATCATGATAATTTAGATAGATGTTTATCTGGAGTTACCTATTACTCAGCAAACTTTTTCTTCAAAGATTGGGCAAAGGAGCAGTACACAACTAGAGGCAGTATGTCTACAATACTTTAAAAAAATAAAGCAGGTTTCAAGTAACACTAAGCACATTAGAAATGTTCAACAAACCATTGTCATCCTCAAGGCTGAGCTCAAGTGCCACCTATTTCCTGTGACCCACTGACCCACCAGACGTAACTGACAGCTCCCTCGACTGTATTCCTCAGTCACTGGATCTTACCTCTACTGAAACATTGTCCTCATGATTATCTACTTATATGTTTAAGTCTTGACTTCCTCTGCTTGGTTGTGAGCTCTTGGAAACCCTTGGTCTGGTCAGTGAACAGTGTGTAGTCAGGTGTAATGAGAGCAAAGGGCATGTCTGGGGGTCAGGGTGTCTGGACATGACCTCAGGATAAGAGTTGAGGCTTGACTCTAACCCATGTCTAGAATCCCAGCTTTTATAAAAGCAAGGTGACACAGCAGAGTATCAGCAAATAACAAGTAGCTCCTTGTGGCTAGACTATAAGCCAAAGGTGGAGCGGGGGAGGAGGGAGGAGTAGATAGAATCAGGGGAGCCAAGGACCAGAACAAACAGAACGTTGTAAGTCACATTACGACTTTATCAAGTAGCAAATTGGCATCCAGTGAAGGCTTTTGAGGCAGTAAAATGATCTGATTTCTGTTTAAAAGCTTACCTCTGCTGATGTGAATTGAGAAGGAGAAACGATGGATACAGGTAGGCCAGTAGGGGCCGCTAAGGGTCTTAATTACAGTGCAGGGAGTGGTGATGGGGAGCAGGAAGGTGGGTTCCAGTGATATTTAGGAGGTGGAACCTCTAAGACTATGTTTCTGGCTTGAACAACATGGATGATACTAACCTTTTCAGTTGACTGACAACGCCTTACATTACACACGTACAAGCAAAGTATTTGTTAAATTAAAAATTTTAAATGATGAACCTGGTGACTGGCATTTGTCTTTGTTACTGGTTTGCTGTTTAGTTTCAATCTCATCTGCCCGAGGTCAGAGTCTTTCTCTTACCCAGACCCCCGTGCCCAGAAGGTCGGATCCTGATCTTCACATCCCCCAAATAAGAGCACGTGCCAGTCTCTCAGTATTGCCCCCTCTCGATGCCGTTCAGTTGGGATCTAGCCCCCTTATGCTCCATGCTGGATATAAAAAGATGCCCTCAAAAAGCTCCCAGGTTGTTGGGGACATGTAGATCTATAAGCCAACAAGACATGGAGAAAGAGAAAGTAGTTCTTATTTATCCATCCTTCCAACCATTTGCCTGTTCATCCATCAATTATACAAATGTTGATATACTTGCCATGTCAATCAGCTAATTGCTGTTTTGTGTGTTGGGGCTGGAAGTGCAAAGAATAATACAGCTCAGGTCCAGGAGGTCTCAGTCTCCAGGTCCCAGTGACTCCATCCCTGACTTCTTCCACTTCCCACATGTCCACTACTAAGTTCTCAACAAGCCTTGTGACCAAGACTTTTTAAGACACATATTACACATCTAAGATCGTCTATTTCTGAGATCACAACTCAGGGTAATAGAAGATGAGAGACTGCAGAAAACTTAAAGGAAACCTGATATCAGAACAAGTTCATAGAAATAACAGTCTCACAAACTATTCATTATACATGAACATGCTCCGGGATTCTTATATCATCTAGAAGAGCTGGATCACCCGGGAAGCATTTCTGCCTCCAAGTTTTCTGCTATAGACACATCTGAGCAATTTGTGTGCCTCTCCAGTGGCCAAGAGATACTGCTTGCCTCAGACACTCTAAGGGCTCTGACCTTCCTTTGGAGTCCACAGTCTCCTCTGCAGGTTTGCAGCATTTCCAAAAATTGAGAGAGACTCTCCAAAACCAGATTGAATTTCAGGAACTGTGGACAGTGTTGATTGGTACAGGTTTTTTTTTTTTTAATTTATGTTATTTATTTATTTTTGGCTGCGTTGGGTCTTCATTGCTGCGTGCGGGCTTTCTCTAGTAGTGGCGAGCGGGGGCTACTCTTCGTTGCGGTGCATGGGCTTCTCATTGCAGTGGCTTCTCTTGTTGCAGAGCACGGGCTCTAGGCGCGGGCTTCAGTAGTTGTGGCTCGCAGGCTCTAGGGCGCAGGCTCAGTAGTTGTGGCGCACGGGCTTAGTTGCTCCGCGGCATGTGGAATCTTCCCGGACGAGAGCTCGAACCCGTGTCCCCTGCATTGGCAGGTAGATTCTTAACCACTGTGCCACCAGGGAAGCCCTGGTAGGTTTTTGTATCCAGAACAGGGTCCCTGCCAGCCCCATCCATTTGGTTCATGTCACTAAACTATTAGGCTACAACAAATTGTCCTGGCTCTACCCTCAACCCCAGGAATTTGGTTCTATTTTTATCTTAAAATTAAACCTGACTTAGAGGTCTCAGTGGAGGATTAGGAAACGCTAGAAAAATATCATGATCTATAAACAGACAAGAGGCATCTTCCTGGACCATTACATTCCCTACTTCTAGCATATTCCGTGGGGCTTCCTAAGCACCCTTAACTAAGAGTTGGCTCTTAGACCATGGTAGGTGCTCAAAAAACATACAGAAAATGTCATCTTCTGATAAGGTAAATTCTTGTTTCACTCATTTAGCATGAATGAAAAGTCAGCACACATACTGAATTGATTTGTAAAGCTTATATGAGGAACATATGACCAGACGCCAGGGTGGGAGTCAGCCTAGACAAGCCAATAATAATCTTAGATACCGTGAATCTAGTGTTTCCCACGTGCCAGGCATATTTTCTTATTTAATCCTCACAATAACCTTGGGACACTGGTAATATTATTATTATTTATTATTATTTTTTTTAATGCTATTCTTGTCTGCTTACATTCTTTTTATTTATGTATGTATGTATGTATATATGGCTTTGTTGGGTCTTTGTTTCTGTGCGAGGGCTTTCTCCAGTTGCGGCAAGTGAGGGCCACTCTTCATCACGGTGCGCGGGCCTCTCACTATCGCGGCCTCTCGTTGCCGAGCACAGGCTCCAGACGCGCAGGCTCAGTAATTGTGGCTCATGGGCCTAGTTGCTCCGTGGCATGTGGGATCTTCCCAGACCAGGGCTCGAACCCGCGTCCCCTGCATTGGCAGGCAGATTCTCAACCACTGCGCCACCAGGGAAGCCCTGGTACTATTATTATTATTATCCCTATTTTATGCATGAGGAATCTGAGGCCCATTGAGCTAAGGTGGCTTGCCCAAGGTCACATTGCAGGTAAGTGGCCAAGCTACAATTTGAAACTAGGTCTGTTTGACTCCAGAGCCTCTTAACCGCTATGATTTACGGTCTTTTAACAAGAAAGGTTGCTTTTTATATTTTCAAAACCAAAATCAATCAAATTCAAGAATCCAATGAGCGGGCTTCCCTGGTGGTGAAGTGGTTAAGAATCCGCCTGCCAACACAGGGGACATGGGTTCTAGCCCTGGTCAGGGAAGATCCCACATGCCATGGAGCAACTAAGCCCCTGCGCCACAACTACTGAGCCCACATGCCACAACTACTGAAGCCCATGTGCCTAGAGCCCATGCTCCGTAACAAGAGAAGTCACCACAGAAGAGTAGCCCTTACTCTCCACAACTAGAGAAAGCCTGCGTGCAGCAACAAAGACCCAACGCAGCCAAAAATAAGTAAATTAAAAAAAAAAAAAAGAATCCAATGAGCACAAACCAGTTCAAAGATGGCCATGGTACGTGATGGGGAGCCAGAATATTACCAGACGATGAGTTGGCGGATGTTCTGTGATTGAAACAATGAGGTACAGATGAAGCAGACACTGAGAATGGGAAAAAGCCAGTTTGTGGCAGATGCAGTCCCCTGACTTCTTACCTGGCTCTGCCATTCCCACTTCCTCTTTGCTGGGCCTGCTTGTCCTTGGACCTGAAAGTTTAGTCCCATTCAGCTTCTGGGCCGGTCTTTAAGGCTGAGGAAAGATAATGCACCTGCCCCGCTACCCACCCCCTTCCAAGGAGACTTTGGTCTCACTCCCAGTGTTGACTCGTGGGCCCCTGAGTTAGTCTGCACGTGCATGAAGCACTGATCCTCCCACCCAGTGGGCCGCAACTCCCAAGACTGGGTTTCTCCCCTGCTCCCCGGTGCTCTGCCTGGTCTCGCACAACTGCTACCCCAAGGGCTGCTGCTGCACCCCTAACGCTTGCCCAGTGGTGGCGAGCAGAGGGTGGGCTGGCTCTCCTGCCTGGCTCTTGCCAGGCCTCTGTTCTATAACCAAGCTAAGTTCCTGGGTGGGGTCCACAGATAGACATCCTAAATGTTCAGATGTTTGAGTCCTCAGTTTCCCTCTGCTGCATTCCTCCTGCCCGAAGAGACCCAAACTACCTCCTCTTGAACACTCTAGTGCCAACCTCGGAGACTGGACTTCATACCTGCGGCATCCGTTCACAACTAATATTGATACCAGGTCATTTTCCCAGCCTCTGCCCCATTGTAAAGGATGAGTCTCCTATTGGGTCCCAAATCCCTTCCTCTTTCACACATGCCTGGTGTCTCACTCTTTAGTTATGATAGGATCAAAGAATTAAACTGTCCAGCAGTAGAGGAAATATGAGTATTAAAGGATTTTAGTGCTGGAAAGGAATTCAGAGATTATCTTCTTCAAGCTAGACATTATTACCGATGGCCGAGCTGAGGCTCAGGCAGATGCACCTGGCAAAAATGCCTAAGAAGTGGCCGTCCTACAGTACCTGGATTGTGCAGACTGGTCGCCTTCCCCAAGCAGAATGGGTTTACATCTCAGAATTGGAACACTTACTATCTTGGTTTTACATCAGTTATTTCAATAATCAGGCCTAACAAGTCAATGCTTGGGAGGACCACATGGATCAGAGAAATAGAAAGGGCCAAGCCAAAGTGGGCTGCCTTGTGTAAATTTTTCTCTCCCAAACAGAAGAGTTCCAAAAACTCAGGTTGTCAAAACAGATTAAGCAAAATGCAATGTACAGTTAATACAAGGGCTACTCAAAGTGATGGGCAAATAACCTTGAAGCACACTTTGTCATTAGGAAAGCAAGACAATCTTGGTCATGGGACAGGGCCTATGTTGTTTAGAAAAGCAAATAGGAGATGGATGATGACAAGTGAAAAGATATATATTTATTATCCCTGCGAGATAAATACTGGGGACACAATGATCAGTGTTCTGTGGTCCAGGTTAACTATTGTAAAGAAAGCAGGCTCTATACATATATAGATTCATTCCTATGCTTGAATCTTGGCTTGGGAAAGGGATTTAAATTCTCTGAGCCCCATTTTTCTCATCACTGAAGCAGGGATAATAGTAGTGGTGGTGGTGGTGGTAGTGGTGGTGGTGGTAGTGATGCAGAATAGGTTAGCAAGATTAAATAACAGATGCATGTGCCTAACACAATGTCTAATACTCATTAGGGGCTCACTTCATGTTAGAACTACACCTAAATGACAGCAATTAGTATGTGGGCAAAGCTATACCAAATATCTCAAGATTCCCTTTCAGGCCAAGACAGAACAATGTCTCACAGTACTAGAAAGGAAACAGACCCTTTAGGTCAATAATTACATCAAAGATGGTTACACGTACACTCTCCACTTGGAACCTTCCTCCTGGTAGTATCCCCATAACAATGGCAAACAGAATTTTGGCCTTTTCACACTACTCTTATAGTGACAATATAGTGGAAAGATTGAGAGTTAGAGGATCGCAAGCTTAAGTCTCACTGTCGCCACTTACTAATTATAAGTAAAGTAAAAAATAACCTCAAATAAGTATCTTATATACTTATCTAATATACTTAACCTAACGCATTGGCTACTGGAACATAGCATTTGTAAGCGTGCCCTAGTAAGCAGTGTGGATGGGTAAGGGCATGATGGTATCCACCATAACCACTTCCACAGGCTACATGGATTAAGACTGGATCAACACAACACTCAGGGCTGTTTCTGCTAGAAGATAGAATGGATCATGGGGAGGCAAACAATACACATTCACCAGAGCGCTCCACCTCGAAAAGGTGGAGATGTGAGTGAATAAGTTCCCTGCCCCGAAGATGTCAGGTCCTAATCCCTGAGACCTGTGAATATGGTACCTTACATGGCAAAGGGGATTTTGCAGAAGTGATTAATTAAGGATCCTGGGACTGAGAGGTTAGCCTGGATTATCCAGTGGACCTAACATAATCACAAATGTTCTTAAAAGGGGAAGAGAGAGGAAGAAGATGGCAGAGTGATGCAGTATGGGGACTCGACTCTCTTTTGCTAGTTTTAAAATGGAGGAAGGGGCCATGAGCCAAGGAATGCAGGCAGCCTCTAGCAGCTAGAAAAGGCCAGGGACTGCATTCTCCACTAGAGCCTCCAGGACTGCGGCCCTGCCGATACTTTGACTTTAGCCCAATGAGACTACTGATCTCCAGAACTGTAAGATAATAAATTTGTATTATTTAAGTTTGTGGTAATGTGTTACAGCAGCAATAGGAAACCAACAGACCATCCCACTACTTACTGATACTATGGTGAAGAAACTACTAGTTATTATGAAGCCAAGGCAGCTTAAAGTTTAGGTGCACATTCTCAGCGTGAGAGCAGCATGGAGGAGTCCCAGCCCTTAGAGTTCAGAGCTGAAGCGGGGTAACGGGACAAAACCTTCAGCTCATCCAGACCCCATATAAACAATTTGGTTCTTCAGTCGCTTTGAAATTTCTCATAGGTTCCAACATAACTCTGCTCTCATCAAGCCAATAGGACATATGTATAACTGATTCACTTTGTTATAAAGCAGAAACTAACACACCATTGTAAAGCAATTATACTCCAATAAAGATGTTAAAAAAAAAAGAAAAAAAAAGCCAATAGGACACTTTGTAGGGTTTGCAATGTCAAGCCTTTTGGGGCAGGAGCTCTCAGTTGACCTACAGCAAACTGAAAAGGCAGATTTCTGTGCCCCAGGGGGGTATTTTGACAAGACAAGCTCAAAGACCAGAAAGTTCTGCATGTCAGCATCACTCATGAGGAGGGTTCTGCTAAACACTGCACATTTCCATCCCAGTTATAGACACAGGAAATTACGGAAGCTGAGAAAACGCCTCATTTAGAATACAATGTGAAAAGGGAAAACAATCCAAATAGAAAATGTGCCAAAAAGGAAAAGATAGAAAGTGAATTGAAACAAACAAGAGCAAAATTTAACAAGCCAATTTAAGATCCAACAAATATTTGTTCATACCACTGTGAGAATTTGAAGTCGATGGCATTAAAAAAGCCCTACACTTTGAAGGAGCTCAGGTTTCCAAAATAATTAAGGTTTACATTGACATAAATCCTAGTTCCCCAGCAGATCTTTCAATTACCTAAAAAAGTTCTTTATCATGGAGAGAAAAACTCACTGTGAGGAGGACGAGAACGGGGGCTGCATGGCCCGCTGCGCAGGAAGTGTGCTGGGGAAAGGGGGCCAGAGCAGAGCTCTCTGACTCTGCCAGCTGAACAAGTGGCAGAAATGACAAGCTTGATTTCCACAGGGAAAGCAGGAACTGACTTCTCCTTCTAGAAGCCCTCCCTGTCGGCAGTAGGTGAGCCACAGCCGACAGCACATCCGGCAGTGCTTTCTGGTGACGTGGGAAAAGATGGGTTTTGAGCCAGTGGGCAGAAGAGAGAACACAGCTCCTACTAGGGAATCCAGGAGACTCACCGTGTGCACGGTTGTCGGTCTTCCAGGTCAGCTCCCCACTTTTCGCCTCAGAGGAGAGCCTCACATGGGCCACGCCAAAGCCTGCAAGCTCCAGGCTCAGGGGACTTGAGATGTGTTTGAGACAGAAAAGGTCAAGAGCACGGAACAGCTATACCAGCTACAGCTGGAGAAATTTCACTGTCCCAGAAAAAGAAAAGCAACATTCCTCTTTACCTAGCCATGGGGTGACTCTAATACCTTGGTTTTAGACTTAAACCGAAGGTGATCTAGCCCTTCACTACTCAGTCAGTCCCTAGACCCGCAGTGGTGTCATCACCCGGGAGGCTGATGGAAACGCTGAATCTCAGATCCCGCCGCCCCAGACCTGCTGAATCACAATTTGCATTTTAACAAGATCCTCAGGTGATTCACATGCACGTTAAACCCCGAGAAGAAATGAAACAGTCCTCAATTGGTGTAGATGGGGAAACTGAGGCCCAGAGTGGGGAAAGGGAACTGCTCAAGGCCATTAGTACAGGTTTTTAAAAAATTTTTATCGGAGTATAGTTGATTTACAATGTTGTGTTAGTTTCAAGTGTACAGCAAAGTGAATCATTGTACATATACATATGTCCACTCTGTTTTTTTAGATTCTTTTCCCATATAGGTCATTACAGAGTATTGAATAGAGTGCCCTGTGCTATACAGCAGGTTCTTATTATCTATTTTATATTTTATTTTTTTATCCTTTTTTTATTGGAGTATAGTTGCTTTACAATATTGTGTTAGTTTCTACTGTACGGCAAAGTGAATCAGCTATACGTATACATATATCCCCTCTTTTTGGATTTCCCTCTCATTTAGGTCACCATAGAGCATTAAGAGTTCCCTGTGCTATACAGTAGGTTCTCATTAGTTATCTATTTTATACATAGTATCAATAGTGTATATATGTCAATCCCAATCTATCTCTTTTATATATATTAGTATGGGACAGTTTTTAATAGAGCCAGAATTAGCACTCAGGTCCCAGGTTTTTAGCTTTCTAAAACACAACCTTTTTATTCTCGTTTTGTTTCCAATCTTTTTTTTAACGGCCTTTGATCATTTTAAAAGGGAATTATTCGAAAAGATATTACACATTACCTTACCTCAGCAAATGAAAACTCTGAAGCAAATGGAACTTCTCGTAACGATTCAGCGTCCCCATCCCTGTCTGATTGTGTGCTGTTTATAAAGTTCTTCTTTCTCCTTGTGACTACCAGTCACGGTACAAAGGTAACAACTGTAGTGATGAGGAGCCTGAGCTTTGCAGTCCTACAGACTGAGGTTCAAATCTGAAATCTGGTATTCCTAGGCTGTGCTATCTTGGTTAAGTCACTTAACCTCTCTGTGCCAAACTTTGTTTACCTGAGAAATGGGGCTAACAATATTCCGTAGGGCTGTTGTAAGGAGATGGAGAAATAACACATGTACAGCCCTTAGCACAGGACTTCACGTGCAATGCAAAGTCAGCACACTTTAGCTCTCGGGACGTAACTAAAAATGATCAGGCTTACAGGGAGCAGCCCACCTCGGGACGGTCATTATCCTTAAGGCTCGTCAGGTGTAGAGGCTTTTTCTTTTTCCTTTAAACCACTCAGCTTTGCTCTGGATAAATGAGGTCAGCAGGTTGTGACCTTCATAATCTCTGCAGGGGGAACCCCAATAGCAATGAAACAAGAGGGCTGCATTGGGATCTTGGCTCTACCTCCCAAGCACTTGAGGAAGTCAGAGCTTTTGTTTTCTTGCCTACAAAGTAACATCTGCTCAGTCTGCCTCGGAGGGTGCAGGGCTGAAAACAAAATTGCATATATGAAGGTGCATGTTTATTTCAGCACTAGAATTTTAGAATGCTGGAAATGAGAAGGCTCCTCAGGAACCATCTAGTTCAACCTACTCATTTTACAAATGAGGAAACTGAGCCCAAGAGAATGAGTGTAATATAGTTAGCCAAGATCACAAGCCTCAGAGCCAGGGATGAATAATAGTAAAAGTGATCATAAATAATAGATACAACCTAAGTGCCTTCTGTACACTAGGGGGTCCTATAAACCTAATCTCAAATCCTCACAATTTTCTTAGATAGGTACTATTATTGTTCCCATTTAGCAAGTGCAGAAATTGAGGCACAGAGAAATTCAATAACTAACTCAAGATAACACTGCTCGGAAGTACAAGAGCCGGGATTTCAATCCAGGCCTGCCCACCCCAGAGCCTGTGGTCTTTGGTGGGGGCCACTCCCTGCCCACACGTTGCACAGTGCTCTGGAGACTAACAGTGCAGAAATGGGGAAGCCGGAGCCAGTGGAACTCCATTCTGCAAAGCTGTACTAATTATTCTTTGGGATTTCATCTGGGACTCCATTTTCGAGTGGCTGAGTTTCCTGAAAACTGATTTCATCCACTCAGGTTGAAGATGGGAGCTTTGTTTCTTAGCTGCTTGTGCCAGGACTTGGTCAAGCCTTAAAGCAGTCAGCTTCTAGACATACTGCTTGAATTACAAGTATCCCTTCCGAAGGCACGCAAGTACCAGAAACTCCATGGTTGTGATTAACTTCTTTGACTATAATTCCCTAGTTCCAGTCCCCAGTCTTCCCCATAGGAGCTACAAAATCACAGGAGTCAGCTTCCTGCAATAATGCAGAGTATCAATAAGAAGCCTAGAATGGGAGCCAAGAGAGTTGGTGCTACTGCTACCGGGGACCTTGAAAAAATCACTTTCCCTCTCTGGGCCTCAATTGCCTGACATCGTGACCTTCCATTCCCAACCCTGGGGGGGTGAAGGGCCCTTCATCGGGCTACGGTTGATTGGGAGGCTTCACTCCACCATAGCACTTAGCACTCCATGTTGTCAATGTCATTTCTTTTTCATTCTGTCTGTTACCCTGTAGATTTCCTTAAGTCCTGGACCATATTATATTCATTTCTGCATCCCCCAGGCCTAGCACGGTGCTCAGAGTGTAACTGGTACTAGATAATAAGCTGTAAGCTCCCTTATGCTTCTCACAGTTTCCGATGGTATTTTACCCTGGATAATATAGAATGAGAAAAACGGATTTTCTCCATAGCAGAACTGAATTTGTTGTGGCTATTTCTGTATACAAAAATTACCCAGCACTTCATAGGCGAAACCATAAAATAAAGAGAAGCAGCCAGGTTAACAGGGGATCTTAGGTCTCAAGATGGAACCAGTTTGAGATTTAAGACAGAGCTGGGATCAACCGGTCATGATCAAAAACACTGACCCTTCCTCATGGCACTAATTTCTCACTTTATACCTTTTTATGCTAAAATAGGGCTGGAAGACAGGGCGTAACATGATGATGCTTTCTGGAAGCTCCTGGTAAAGTTCATCGTTCTTATTTCTAGTGATTCCTGAGCTGTGCAGAATTTCAAGGGAGCCGGTTTATAGTGCAAATTATTAGGATTTGGCCAAATCCCCTGCTCCTTGGAGCTAATCATTCTACATGTTACTCTTTCATTCAGCCAGCCACACAGACATATTGAAAATCCTGCTTTTGGGTTCATCACTGGGCTCGGGTACATGGAATCCAGAAATGAACAAGATTCACACTCTTGGTGGTTTCACAGTCTGTGGGAGACAGTGATTTTGACATAGAAATAGAAAAATTTCGAATACTAGCATAGTAACTGTTTATAATGGAATAAAAACTGCGGCGGGAGATGAGACGAGGTAGTGACTATCCCTGCCTGTGGGAGTTGAAAAGGAGAAAGGAGGAAGAAGGATCAGCAGATCCAAAGCCTAAGAGAAGAGAGACCATTTGAATTAGCCCAGGTGTGTGGTGCAGAGGGATGGGTGGTGGGAGCATTTCTGGCAGAAGGGACCGCCCATACATGGAATGATGAGAAGGAAGCGTGGGTACAAGGAAGATGGGAGGAGAAGGTAGAACTCAGAGAAGTGGGAGAAGTGGGAAAAGAGGTCAGAAAGTCCTGGGGAAGGCATGAGAGCCTTGATGAGGTTGGTGGAAGTGATGGGAGAAAGCAAAGGGGAAAGAATAGTTTCTTTAAATCTAGAGATGATTGAGAAGTTCTGAGGTATCTGGGTTAGCTAGAGAGACAACATAGAAAAAACGTTGAGGGGCTTCCCTGGTGGTGCAGTGGTTGAGAATCTGCCTGCTAATGCAGGGGACACGGGTTCGAGCCCTGGTCTGGGAAGATCCCACATGCCACGGAGCAACTGGGCCCGTGAGCCACAACTACTGAGCCTGCGCGTCTGGAGCCTGTGCTCCGCAACAAGAGAGGCCGCGATAGTGAGAGGCCCGCGCACCGCGATGAAGAGTGGCCCCCCCTTGCCGCAACTAGAGAAAGCCCTCGCACAGAAACAAAGACCCAACACAGCCAAAAATAAATAAATAAATAAATAAATTTATTTAAAAAAAAACGTTGAGTTTCATCAGTTAACTAGTTCAATGAACGCCAAGTGAATCCCAACAGCAAAGTGGCCACTGTGTAGGGCAAAAGAACGACTGGTCCCCTGAGCCAGGAAGAAAACAGAACAGGGATGAGTCTATTTGCAGTTCATATCCAATACAGAAACTATAAAATTCCTGACCCTCTGACATAGAATGATCCAACCCTGATTGTTTCTTCCTGTGATAGCAAACCATGGTCCTAGAGGAAATACCCAGATAAACATCTGGATCGACTCTCTTGAAGCCAAGAGTATTTGTTTTATATTGCTGTCTAACAAATCACCACCACTGAGTGGCTGTAAAAACACTTTTATTATCTCACAATTTCTATAGATCAGAAGTCTGACAGGCACAGCTTAGCTGGTCTCACCCTGTACTTCAGGTCTCACCAGGCTACGATGCAGGTGACAGCCAGAGCTGTGGTCTCATAAGAGGCTCAACTGGGCAAAGGTATCCCTCCCAGCTCCCTCAGCTTGGCAGCAGAGTTTATCTCCTTGTTATTGCAGGATTAAGGTCCTCACTTTTTTGCTGCCTATTGGCTGGGGGAATCCTCAGATCCTGCAGTTTCTTGCCCCATGGCCTTCTCCGTAGGTCCTTTCACAACATGGCAGCTGGTTTCTTCAAAGCTAGCAGGGGAGAGAGAGTTTCTCTGACCTTAGGGAGGGCCTAGTCCCTCTTTTAAGGGCTTTTACCTGATTAATTCAGGATAATCTCCATTTTGATTGACTTGGAATCAGCTGATTAGGGACCTTAATTATATCTGCAAAATCCCTTCACCTTACCATCCTCTATTGGCTAGAAGTAAGTCACAGGTCTTGCCCACACTCAAGGAGCATGAACAGTAGGAGGCAGGGGGCATTGGGGGGCACTACTGGGTCAAGTTCACCACACCAAGTTCTGCTCTTGGGTGTATTTGATAACTCCCAAATTAAACACATCATAGATTTGGACAAAACTGCCCACATATGAAAATAATAACCTTCTTTTGCTTCTGCACTCTATTATTTCACTGGGTCTCCATTCCTCACACCATACCCTTGGCTTTACACTCCCATCCACCAATGACAATTCTAGAGAAGTAGCCTAAGACTTTTGTCTAACAAGAAAAAGGATATAGTGTGCCTAGCATAGGGCTTAATACATTCTAAGTACTGAGTAAATAGTCCTTGGATAGATGGATGAATGAATGAATGAATAAATGAATGGATAAAGGGAGGGAGGTGTTCTGAATTCAGGCAAACCTAAATTCCAGTCTTGTTCTGCTCCTTACACATTGTGTGACCTTAGCACAATGACTAAACCTCTGAGCCTTCATTTCCATACCTATACATTTCCATGCCTATAAACTGGGAATAGGAATACCTCCCTCACAAGAATCCACATAATAGAGTAGCTACGAGCATGAATTATAGAGGCAAACTCCTCGATTGTATCCCCAGCTCCCACACTCACTCAAAGCTCCTGGAGTAACAGTAGAACCTGCCTCATAGGCTTGGTGCAAAAATGACATGACAAACTACTTATAAAGGTTTTAGAGCAGGGCCTGGCAGTTAGTATGCATAAAATGTTACTGTTAGTACCATTACTGAAACCTACTAATGACTATTAGTACCACGACAGGCTGTTGTTGTAGTTATTCAATAAATGCTATTTACCTTTCCCAGTCCAGGTGGCGTTAGCTCCTTTCCCCCTATACTAAGTGGGTAAAGACCTCTCTCTCTCTCTCTCTCTCTGTCCTCCTTATCTTCTTCAAATGGGACACAGCAAATGATCAGGGGTTAGATGGGACACCCCAAATCAGTGGTTTTCAAATTTTTTCTTTTAAGCCATGGAAGCTTTTATTCAGAGGAAAGTCTATGGGCGAGGCCAATGAAATTAACCCATAAAAGTGGCTGCTCTGTTTGAAGCTGCTTGGTGGGACAGACCCCTGGTGTCTAGCTTAACTCTCTCTCTCTCTCTCTGTCTCACACACACACACACACACACACTGCCCCTCTGAGGATGAGGAAGCTCCAGGGTTCTGAGCAGCATGATTTGATAGCCTCTAAATTAGTGGCTCTTAAACCTGGCAGATTATCAGAATCAAATACAGGCAGCTGGGACATGGGACCAGCACCAACACTGTCGTTCAGTGGGTCTGGGTCAATGTAGTGACGTCTCCTCTGACCATCCATATCCAAAGTAAGAGCTAAGCTGCCAGTGCACCAGGGGAAGTGCTATAGCTACCACTGTAAAACAAAGATACCAAGACGAATGGAGATGCTGCCAATTTCTGTAAAAAAAGAAAAAAAAAGCAAAAAAAAAGCTGCCAGTACTTGATGTCATGGACCCTGGTGACTTCCTCTCATCCCCCAAACTGCTGCCCAGCAACCATCGCCACTCTTTTCCTTCCTGGAAGAGTTCTCATTTTGTTCAAGTGGCCATTCCTCCCCTATGTAGTTCAGAAAATAGAAGACCCTCTCTTCATCCCCAGAAGAAAATCCTGATTGTTTTAAACCATCACCATGGCCCATTCTACTTGCTAGGTATTGGATTTGGACTGAGAATGTGAAACAATTCTGCCAGTGAGAAGCCTGCTGAGGAATTTCTGGGAAAGGTTCTTCTAGTAAGAGAAATACTGAGGAAGAGAGAGTCCCTGCTCCTCTGCTGGACTTGACCTGGATATGGCCTATAGAGGCAGCCATCTTATAACTGTGAGGTGAGCTTACCCAAGGCAAAGCCACTCCACTTAGAATGGCAGACTGAAGGATGGAAAGCATCTGTGCCCTCGAGGACATCATTGAACTCTCAAATAAGCAGGGGGCTTCCTTTCCTTGAGACTTCTTATTATGTAAAATAACCATTGTTTTTATCCTTTAGGCCAGTGTTTCTCAAAGTATCAGCATCACCTTGTTAGACATGCAAATTCTTGGGCCCCAACCCAAACCACTGACTCCAAAAGTCTTGGGGCTGGAGGCCAGCCCTCTGGGTTTTAACAAGCCTTCCGGTAATGCTGATGTCTGCTCAGGTCTGAGGATCATTGAGAACTAAGCCATTTTGAGGTGGGTTTTGTTTTTTTTTTTAATTTATAGCCAAGTATTTTAACTGATACTAAAATCTATATAAAGTTTCCAAGCCTGAGATTATTCTTTTAGTTTTTATGTGCTCATTGATGGTAGCCCCTCTGCCAAGGGCTGAGACCTGAGTTTGTAGGGCTGGTCCAGGGATAGTGCGAGCGGCAGCCCTCACAGTCCTCCTTTCCCATCCCTTCTCTTCTTCACACAGTCTCATGACTCTCACCCAAATCGTTAATGTTTTGTTCTTTCTTCCTCTCTCCCTTCTTCATGGTAGGTACCCTCATCCTCAGTGCCTACCTGCACATACACTTCTTCTAGACCTGTCCAGGCCTCCAGAAATACCTCAACATGAGAGCCTTAGCTACACACAAGTTGTCTTTTAAGCCTCACAACAACCTTGGGGATAAGTGTTATCACCATATTTTCCATATGGGGAAAAACACAAGGCTCTGAAAATGTGAGGGACTTTTCAAGGTCACCAAGCCAGCAGGGTATGGAGCCTGGGTCTTGACTCCAATGACTACTCTTTCACAAATAGTGATACCACAACTGGTGATGGTCGTTTGAATCACATTTTCGTCATTTGTCTTGGAGAGACGTAGACCAGACCAAAGTAACTCAGAGGAGTCTAGGACCTTCCTGCAAGCCAATTGCCTAGGGTGTTATTCAGAAACACCCCCAGTGTTAGTCCTGCTTTTAGACGAATTTACTGCTATTACAGACTCCTCTTGGGGAGGTCTAGAACTATCAATAAATAAAGGCGGTGGAAAGATAAACCAGGAGGCTAAGAGCACAAACCACTTGGAGGTTCTGGAAATTCAATTTGATATGTTTAAAGACTATGAGATGTAGGGGGAGAGATAAATTAGGAGTTTGGGATTAGCAGATACAAACTACTATATATAACATAGATAAACAACAAGGGCCTACTGTACAGCACAGGGAACTATATTCAATATCCTGTAATAAACCATAATGGAAAAGAATATGAAAAACAATATAGACATATATATGTATAACTGAATCACTTTGCTGTACACCAGAGACTAACACAACATTGTAAATCAACTATATGTCAATAGAAAAAAAATTGTTTAAAAGACTATGAGATGTAGATACCGCTGAGGCCACAAAAAAGTGTTATGCATAATATCCACTTCAACTGTGATTGGGACCTACAGGAGGTAGCCATGCATTGAATAACTTACTCTCAACATCTTGGGGAGAAATTCTAAATACAGCCCTAACTTTCTTTGAAAAAAATAAAAGACATTTGAGACTCAGCTAAAGGAAGATGTCCTGTGACAGCTACCTTCCCTCTCTTTCTCCATGCCCGCAGGCACCATTTTCCATTTAACAGAGAGGAAGTGATGGTGAAAAACTTGGAGTCAAAAGACTTAAGGTGGGGACTTCCCTGGTGGCGCAGTGGTTAAGAATCCGCCTGCCAATACAGGGGACATGGGTTCAATCCCTGGTCCGGGAAGATGCCACATGCCGCAGAGCAACTAAGCCCGTGCACCACAGCCACTGAGCCTGTGCTCTAGAGCCCACAAGCCACAACTACTGAGCCCACGTGCCACAACTACTGAGCCCATGTGCCACAACTACTGAAGTCCGCACGCCCTAGAGCCCGCTCTCCGCAACAAGAGAAGCTACCGCAATGAGAAGCCTGCGCACAGCAACGAAGATCCAAGGCAGCCAGAAATAAATAAACAACAAAAAAAGAAAACTGTTATTCAATTTAAAAAAAAAAAGTCTTAAGGTGAATTTCGAGCTATGCCACTTACTAGTCCTTAGTGGGACATAGTGCAACTCAACCTCTGAGCCTCAGATTTCTTAGCTGTAGAATGGGGATTACAATCCCACTACCATCATCATGGAACTTTTATGGGGGAGGGAAGTACTAAATGAGATAATACACATACAAATACCTAATCAGTGGTAATATAGTGGGTTGGCATTAAATATTAATAAAAATAAGTTTCCATATATTGGGTGTTTACTCCTTGCCAAGCATGTTGCTCAGGCTTTAGGTGTATGATTTCTTTGGATCCTCACAACAATACTATTATAACCATTCTATTATCTTCTCCATGTTACACATGAAGAAGCAGAGTAAGGTTAAATAGTAGCTTCCCCAAGTTTAAATAACTAGCACCTGGCTGACCTAGGATTCAATACCAAGACTGCCTGACTGCTAAGACAAATATGTGAGCACTATTATTATGCCCATTTTACAGATGAGAAAAACCAAAAGCTTAAAGAGGGTATGTAACCTGCCAAACTAGTAGATGTCAAAGCTGGGATATAAACCCAGCTGTGATTCTAATGCTCAGGCTCTTAGTCACACATGGTCCCACTGCCTCCAGCAGATCCTTGGTGAAGGAATTAGCACAGCACAAAGTGAAGGGCAGGGCCACAGAGTCCCTTTGTGAACACCTGGGTTTCAAGTACTGATAGATATCTGTTTTCCTTGCTCCTGTTTCGACAAACTTGGCACCTTTCTCAGCAACACCTGGGGTTTCTTTGTATCACAGTCTTGTTGAGATATTTTGTTTGAAGACAGAAGAAACAAAAAGAGTGTGGTGGTGTTTATTTAAAGTACAGGATACAAGTAGCTAAGGAAGCAGCAATCACATTAGTTCTTGGAGTCTCTGATTCAGCCTAGCTAAAGAAAAAATCAGATTACTGAGTTTTTCAGATTGAAACATTCCTTTCAAGTACATAAATGCAATATATCTGCTGCCACGAAAGTTCCAGACTGTGGATGTTAGGAGTATCCTGCTTTCTTTAATATGTGTTATACTCGGGAAGCATCTCTTACACTAACCCAGTAAGCATTCGTTCCCATGTCGTGCATCTTGTAAGCCTTCCTGGCATTGAGATGTTTGAAGACATTTAATGAACATAAAACAATATTTGTCAGTACTAATTCATTAGCTGGTGTACAGAGCTAGAAAATTCTCCTCCCTTCTGCTGCACTCTCAAATACTATTACCCTGGGTACGGGACCACAGATAGAGCCCTTTCTTCTTGCTCATCTACCAAGCTCTCAATAGTCACTCGTTTACAAGTCTCTCCCAGTTATTATCTTGTCTTCTCTTTTGCATGTTTTCCCCTCTGGCCTCCTAGGGAGGCCTTTTCTCTTTAACTAGTGGGTAAGATGGCCTCCCCGTGGCCCCTCCCACAGCACAGTGCCACCCCATGGGCTGGCTGATTCACACCTACGTCCAGCTGTGGTACCCGGGAAACTGAAACTGAAAACCTTTCCATTAGAGTACTGCCACTGACCATCAGTGGCAGAAGCTTGTTCAATTCTGGATCGGGTCACCCATGGTCCTGCAGCAAAACAGACCCATAGGGAACACTGGCACATTACCAGAATAGAGCAACAAACACAGAGATCCAAATCCGAGGAGAAGCAGAGACAACCAGAGAGAAAATGAAGACAGGAACACCTCAAGAGGGGGGCATACAGACAAACCAAAGTGAAGCACATAGTGGTCAGGGTCAGGGTCAGGATGAGCGGGGACCAGGCTCCCGGGGGAGTGCTTAAAAATGCACATTCCAGAACCAGACAGCACTGAATTCAAAGTCCTATTTTTCTATTTACTCTGAGACTTTGGGCAAGTCACTTCCCTTAGTTTCTACATTCAAAAAGTAGAGATTAGTCCTGCTTCCCAGAGTTAATGCTGGGGAATAAAGGCAATGAAAGGGATACAAAAGTCCTGGCACATAGTATGTGCTCAAAAATTGTTTGTTGAAACAAAAAAACAAACAACCCAATCCAAAAAATGGGCAGAAGACCTAAATAGACATTTCTCTAAAGAAGATATACAGGCGACCAAAAAGCACATGAAAAGATGCTCAACATCGCAAATTAGAGAAATGCAAATCAAAGCTACAATGACGTAGGATCCCACACCAGTCAGAATGTCATCAAAAAGTCTACAAACAATAAATGCTGGAGAGGATGTGGAGAAAAGGGAACCCTCCTACACTATTGGTGGGAATGTAATTGGTACAATCACTATGGAGGTTCCTTAAAAAGCTAAAAATAGAACTACCATATGATCCAGCAATCCCACTCCTGGGCATATATCTGGAGAAAACTATAATTCAAAAAGATGCATGCACCCCTATGTTCATAGCAGCACTAATTACAATAGCCAAGACATGGAAACAACATCTATTTGTCCATTGATAGAGGAATGGATAAAGAAGATGTGGTATGGGAATTCCCTGGCAGTCCAGTGGTTAGGACTACTTGCTTTCATTGCCAGGGCCCAAGTTCGATTCCTGGTCAGGGAACTAAGATCCCACAAGCTACATCGCACAGCCAAAAAAGATGGACACACACACACACACACACACACACACACACACACACAATGGAATACTACTCAGCCATAAAGAAGAATGAAATACTGCCATTTGCAACAATATAGATGGACCTAGAGATTATCATACTAAGCGAAGTAAGTCAGAAAGAGAAAGACAAATAGCATATGATATCACTTATATGTGGAATCTAAAATATGACACAAATGAACTCATCTACGAAACAGAAACAGACTCACGGACATAGAGAAGAGACTTGTGGTTGCAAAGGGGGAGGGGGTCGGGGGAGGGGTGGAGTGGGAGGTTGGTTAGGAAACGCAAGCTACTATACTTAGATTGGATAAACAACAAGGCCCTACTGTATATAGCACAGGGAACTATATTCAATATCCTATGATAAACCAAAATGGAAAAGTATATTATAAAAAAGAATGTATATATATATATATATATATTTGTATAACTGAATCACTTTGCTGTATAGCTGAAATTAACACAACATTGTAAATCAACTATACTTCAATAAAAAAAATTGGTCGTTTACATTTCTTTCCTTTCTGCAAGAGGCAGAATTAGGGCAGGGCAAAAGAGAAAGAACAAACGCAGGCTCATGAGGGCCAGAGGGTGTCAACCACCAGGCATGGCTTTGCAGGAAGTTGCCCTCTCTGGGCTCAGCTCACTCACCGACCTGGCAATCCCAGGACTTCCGCTTCACAGTATTACTTTTCAGAGTCCATTCACATCGATTTTTAAATTTTTAACACAGCAACTAATATTTACAAATTCTTATTTCTACTGCCCTTGAGGGTACTGGAAACAACTCTCTCTGAAGCAAGGAAAGCTTCACCATTGAGGTTTTTTATATTGAAATGTATGTAACAAATATTTTAACTATTTTCCTCAAGAGAACCTTTATTAATTCACATGTGATGGAGACCAAGATGGGGGAGGAGTAGGAAAATAGAGACAGCAGAGAGAGTTAAAAAGAATCGTGGATTTGAGCATTGATTTAGCTTGAGGAGATCACCAAAATAAACCAAATGAAATACAAAAACAAGAAGTGAAGACTTTTGGGATGGTCCTTGCATTTGCTGGAGGGTAAAGCATACTTAGACCCTTTTCAACATCTCTTTCAAATTTCCATATACTTTCATGTAATACCCAAATGATATGTAATGTTTTACAACAACTGTCTCATTAAATCTAAATTAAGTGCTTAAGATACTTAAAATGTGATCAATTTTGTGCTGTATCATGTTTCTTTCATAGCTTAAAAATCATGCAAAATGTGTTTATGGTGCATTTCTGCCCCAGTAAATCTGACAAAAAAAGGTTCTTATTTATGATATCCCACGCCTGAGCCTGACGACTACATTTGTGGCAAGGGAAGTCTCAAGAGGCAAACTCATGAC
Organism: Balaenoptera musculus; assembly: GCF_009873245.2. Taxonomy (NCBI): domain Eukaryota; kingdom Metazoa; phylum Chordata; class Mammalia; order Artiodactyla; family Balaenopteridae; genus Balaenoptera; species Balaenoptera musculus. Next base: position 121,651,922 of record NC_045806.1, on the reverse strand, counting down.
TCAGAAGACAGATGAGTCATCCAACATATTTAAAAGGGAATTTGAATTAGACCAACCCACCCATTAACGTGGTTAGGATTAGTTGACAGGACATAATTCATTCTACAAATGAAACTTTCTTTTCTTTTTTCCTCTTTATTCACATTAAGGTGTCTGCCACTAATGTATTCAAATTGAGACATAAGAAATTTGGGTACTTGTATGTACCTATGAGGTCATATAAAACTCATTGTATTTGTGTCTCGGGAAATCATTTCTCTTTCGGCATTAATAAAATTAAAAAACGAATGGCTTTATGGTAAGTCATTGAATCAGGCTATAGTTCCAAAAACTTACTTTTTAATTACAATATTAAAGGCAGCTTTAATTGATGTGCCTGCTTAAAATGAACAATGCTATTGACAGAGCTCTAGAAACAATTAAGATAATCCTGTCAAGAGGAATAGAAGTGGCATATTCTTATTAGCCCCAACCGCCTGCTGGAATCCAGGATTCTATTCTCTTGTTTTCACTTCCCTATTCTTCTCAAAGGTAATCCATTGAAAAGTAGTCCATTCCCTTGTTTGTTACTGACTCCAGGTAGAGCTGGGCAGAGGAAGAGATCTAAAGTATAGGTCAAACTCAGGGGGTGAGGATTTGCTGCTTGCTCCTTCCCTCTAGCGCCATAGTGTAGTCTAGTAGGCGTAAAAGGAGATCTGGCTCTTTAGGAAGAAAGATTGTCAAAATTAAGCTCGGGATATTTTCTTAAGGATGAAGTGCCATAGATTTTCAACTCAAGCCATTGAAGGCCACCCAATTCCAGTGGAAAAGTGGCACCATTTGAGATGAGTAGTGTCTTGTTGCAAGCAGCACAACATTCATGGTTCTTTTATTCTGCTCAATGTTCTTAGAGGAAGGGTATCTTGGGCAGAACATGCATTCCATCTTCTTTATTAAGCACTCATTATCTGTCAGGAACTGAGCTAAGGGCTATACTTATATTACCTCATGTAACCTTTAAAACAATCCTGTGTGAAGGTGTGGCTGAGCCTGCCAGCTGCTTATCAAATATCCATTCTTTCTTGCTTCATAAAGAGAATTATGGTTTTATTTGGCATAGCAATGCCAACAACTAAACACATTTCCTGGGCTCCCCAGCAGCTATGTGTGGTCATGCTAAGTTCTGGTCAATTACATAAAACTGGAAGTATTATGATTATGTCAGACTTCAAGACAGACTTTTTATTTTTTATTTGTTTTTAAAAAATTTTTATTGGAGGATGTTGATTTACCAGTTGTGTTAGTTTCAGATATACAGCAAAGTGTATCAGCTATACATATACATATGTCCGCTCTTTTAGATTCTTTTCCCATATATGCCATTACAGAGTATTGAGTAGAGTTCCCTGTGCTATCCAGTAGGTCCTTAATAGTTATCTTCTTTTTTTTTTTAAAGAAAGTCATATTTCTATGGCTTCTTTTCTTTTCTTTTTTTTTTAAGGAACTCCTTTATTTATTTATTTATTTATTTATTTTTGGCTGTGTTGGGTCTTCGTTTCTGTGCGAGGGCTTTCTCCAGTTGCGGCAAGCGGGGGCCACTCTTCATCGCGGCGCGCGGGCCTCTCACTATCACGGCCTCTCTTGTTGCGGAGCACAGGCTCCAGACGCGCAGGCTCAGTAGTTGTGGCTCCCGGGCCTAGTTGCTCCGTGGCATGTGGGATCCTCCCAGACCAGGGCTCGAACCCGTGTCCCCTGCATTGGCAGGCAGATTCTCAACCACTGCGCCACCAGGGAAGCCCTAGTTATCTATTTTTTATATAGTAGTGTGTATATGTCAATCCCAATCTTCCAATTTATCCCCCTCCTACCCCCTGGTAACCATAAGTTTGTTTTCTACATCTGTAACTCTATATCTGTTTTGTAGATAAGTTCATTTGTACCCCTTTTTTAGATTCTACATATAAGTGATATCATATGATATTTGTATTTCTCTGTCAAGACAGACTTTTTAAAGGGAGCTGTCTCAACACAGAAATGGACCCTTTTTGCCTTCCAACCATTCTTTCTTCCTGCTGCATGGAATATAGTCCAAACGGCTGGAGCTTCAGCAGCCATGTTAGACTATGAGGTCACTTGAAGATGGAAGCCCAAGTGCTAATGTGCTGGTGCAGAAAGACATAAAGGAACTGGGTCCCTATTGATCTTGGAAATGTTGTGTTAGTCCTGGACTTCCTGCTTCTAGACTTCTTTCACACAAGAGATAAACTTCATTCTTTTTAAACTACTGTTATTTTGGTTTTCTTTTTTATGAAGTCAAGCCTAATCATTCCTCCTAATGCAGAAGGACACTACTATCACCCTATTTTACAGATGGGGAAATTGAAGTTTATAGAGGTTTATTAACTCATCTAAGGCCCTAGAGCTACTAATTGGTGAAGCACAGCTTTGAACCCAAATGTGACTTGTATGCATACGGTATGTGGGATGCATGCGCACACAAGCATATGCATCCACATACTGCCTCTAGGGAATATTAGTTACATTTATATTTTGTACTTTTTTGGTATACCCTCCTCTCTAAAAGAAATCATATAATTTACCTTTATTGAGTACCTAAAATGTATCAGGCACTTTTCATCCATTAAGTCATTTAACCCTTACAACAGCTACAAGAAAGTACTATTATAATTTTCCATTTTTCGAGATGAGGAAAATAAGACTCAGAGAGGCTAAGTAGCTTACCCAAGGCCTCACAGCTAGGAAACAGCAGAGTCAGTACTCAAATTCAAGTCTGTCCAATATACTGTACTCTCATAGGAACTGTATTGCTCAAGGCGTCTGCCTACCGCCCACATAAGAGTAGGGAATGTCAGGAATTCCCTGGTGGTCCAGTGGTTAGGACTCCACGCTTTCACCACTGGGGGCCTGGGTCCCATCCCTGGTCGAGGAACTAAGATCCCACAAGCCACGCTGCATGGTGAAAAAAAAATGAAAATTGAAAGAGTAAGGAATGTCCATTTCTCATGGTCCTGGGGTCTGGTAGCCAAGAAAAGTTGGCAGTCCCACCAGTGAGGATAATACATATAGGCGCTCCAACAGAGAAACTATTTCAGATGATGTCATCCTTGTGTTGATTACCTACCAAAGGCTTCTCATTGCCTTCAGAATAAAAGCCAGACTCTTCACCAGGGACTACAAAGTCCTGGATCATCTAGTGTTATTCTACCCCTTTCTCGGTATGTCACAGCCACCTTGTCTTGCTATTTTTCATTCTAGTCCAAGCTCATTCTGGCCTCAAGACCTTGAAGTTTCTTTTCGGTAAGCCTGTAGTTTTCTTTCCCCACTATTTCCACATGGCTTTTTCCTTTTCACCATTCAGGTCGCTGCTAAATGCCACTTTCTCACTGATGTATTTCCCTGAAAATCTAGTCTAAAGTAGCTACTGGCAGTTCTGTCACTCGTTTTCATTATCTGATATTATCCGATTTATTCGTGAACTTGCATGTTGGTTATCTCAGTTCACTCAAATGTAAGCTCCATCAGACAATTACTAGAAGGGCTGATTCTTCTCTATCTAATCTTTTATGCAACAATAATTCACTCAGCAAACATTTACTGAGTGTCTCTTCTGTGCTGGTTCACCTGATTCCTTTGTATTTTATGACTGTTTAACTTGGGAGAGTCAGAAAAGATGATCATTATAGATACCTGTTTAGAAGCAGAAGTCCTATTCTCTGATAACTGTGTTGCTGGTAGAAACCCTGTTCAAGGAACTCTTTAATATTAAAAGAGCACAAATAAAGGCAAGACTCCTGATTCTGCAAGGTTTGAAGTTCTATTCATTCCCCTACCCTTTCTCTCTCATAATAAAAGACACACATTGACCAGATCATCACCAAAGAAGGAGGATTCTTTGGGGTTCTGGGGAAAGGAATTAGTGTAAATATAAAGAACCTAAGTAAGGAATAAATTCATGACCCATGCTCTAGAGTCTAAGCAAACGAGTTACATGGTATTCATGGTTTCAAAGAAGATGCTCTTAAGAAATGTGCTTCCACTTGGAATCAAGCTGTTCTTTCTTACAGGTACAGTTCTTACATTATACGCCCTCATGATCAGAGCATTCATACCCTAGTCAATGAAAAAGTCATCATCGCTATTGTTCTTAGATGTTATCATCTATAAAAATAGGATAGAGCTTTGAGGGAACAAAGGATGAGATCATTCTCGTCCAGTTATTAGCCTGTTTTTATTTTATTTTATTTATTTCTTTTTCTTTTCTTTTTCTTGGCCGAGCTGCACACAGCATGCAGGATCTTAGTTCCTGGACCAGGGATCGAACCTGTGCCTCCTGCAGTGGAAGAGCAGAGTCCTAACCACTGGACCACCAGGGAAGTCCCTAGCCTGTTTTTTTTAATTAAACATTTTACTTTGATATAATCACACATTCACGTGCATTTATATGAATTAGTACAGAGAGGTCATTTGTACCCTTTACCCAGCTTCCACCAATAGTAATATCTTCTGGGAATCGTAACAATAATATTGTATCATCATCCAATGGGATTGGTAAAAATCAAGCATATATTTTTTTTTCTCCCAGTGTTTTAGAATTAAACTACTGTCCACATAGGTAAAGATGGAAGAGCCTTGCTTGTAAGATAAGACGTGATTTAGCCCATAATGCCAATGCTGTTTGAATTCCTAACTAACAGAATCTACACTGGAGGTGTGATGTTAAAAACAAGCATGTCAGCAGTAAATAAAGCACTAACTATTTTATCAGAGCACCACACTGGGGCCAGGACTTATAAATAGTCTCTGTAGAAGGAAAAACTTTATCTAATTATCATTTCATAATAAGTTTGTCCAATTACATATTTTTTAAGTTAAACTCCCTAAATTTTAAACACACACACACACACACACACACAGCAGAGTCACAAAGCAACAGTTTTATTGGACGTATTTTATTGATTATGAGCTCCATGAGGAAAGATACTGTGTCTGTCATATTCACAGTCATAGCCCCAGCATGGTGCCTGGCCCATAATATGTGATCATTACATAAATGTTAAAGGACTTTTTGGTTGAATAAATACCTCATCAGCAAGTCACAATTTTAAATATATTAAGAGACTAATAATTGCTAGAGAGAAGATATAATAAGGTCTCCTTTTCACATTTAATTGCAATAGTTTCCTTAAAAATACTTAGCACAAATTCCTGTTACAATAAGGAGACTTTTAGGCAATCTGCCTTAATGTAATTTAGAGCATGATGGCTCTAATTTAAAGGAAAGAAGTGCTGTTAATCAGTCTGTACTAGACTTTTAATACAACTTGAGAGAAACACGCTTTACATTTTACTCAGTCCATCAGGTGGATAAAATGCTGATATGTCAACTTAGGTACACAAAAGTATCTCGAACACTCTTAAGATTTTAGCTGCCGATTCAGCCTCTCCAACTAGCAAAACAAACATCTACACAGAGACACAAGACACTGTCCTGCCTCACAAATGAACTTTCTATTCTCTTGTGTGAATGGCCCAAGGTTTTAAGGCACCTCCTATGACGCCTATTTATAAGTAAAACCTATATATAAATAAAACCTGATAACGTTGAAAATAAAAAATTATCATAGCTATTTATAAGATTGTTGATTACTTTTTTCTTTTACAAAGATTTCATCTTGGGACTTCCCTGATGGCTCAGTGGTTAGGAATCCGCCTGCCAATGCAGGGGACATGGGTTCGAGCCCTGGTCCAGGAAGATCCCACATGCTGTGGAGCAACTAAGCCTGTGTACCACAACTACTGATCCTGCACTCTAGAGCCCGTGAGCTGCAAGTACTGAGCCCGCATGCCACAGCTACTGAAGCCTGCAAGCCTAGAGCCCGTGCTCCGCAACAAGAGAAGCCTCTGCAATGAAAAGCCTGCACACCACAACGAAGAGTAGCCCCCGCTCACCACAACTAGAGAAAGCCCGTGCGCAGCAACGAAGACCCAACGCAGCCAAAAATAAAAAATAAATAAAATAAATAAATTTTTAAAAAGAGCTCTGTATAAAAAAAAAGATACAGTTCAATTGTGACCTCACTCTTTTAATGGGAGTATATCCATTTTTTTATTCTCCACTATTTCCAGGCATACTGTTTCTTAAGTCAGAGGGGTGGAATTCACTGGAGGACTCAGAAGTCTTTTAGTTTTTTTATGAGCAGAGGCTATAGCAATGAGCTGTCTTAGAATCTGTAAAGTGTTTCAGGAAATCAGTCATCCCATATTATTTTTTTCTCATAGTTCAGGAATAAAACCTCTGGACAGACCAAAAGAAAAAATTCCAGAAAAAAAAGTAATGATTCAATTCTGCTATTGTTGCCCTGACAAAAGTCACTGAGACACTGGTTATACTGCCAGATTCATCTTGATACATTTCCAAGAGTCCTTTTGGAACCTACTAAATGGGTTCCACCCCCATCCTCAAGTTACTTAGGCTCATGAAACCAAGACCCACTAAGAGACAGCTCCAGTGAAAACTCCGTCAATATTAAGGTCATCTTGTTATTAAAATAAACCAGATTTGACTCCAATAATTTTTCACCTATCACATTTGCAAGTATTCAAAAGAAGACTAATACCCAATTTGGTGAGGCATGATGAAACAAGCACTTATGTATATACTGCTAATGAGACTATTCATTGGCATTATCTTTCTGGGGGGAAATTTTGTAAGATATATTCAAGCCTTAAAAATCGCAAAATTCTTTTACCCAGTTATTTCCTTTCTAGCAATTTATCTTAAGAAAATTACCATGAATTTCCACAAAGACTTACATATAATGACATGCATCACATCATTGTTTATATTAGCAGAATAACAGAACAGTTGAAATACATACAATAGGGTAGTCAAATCATGGTATACCCGTATAATAATATTCTATGTACCTATGTAGTGAGGATAGGATAGGTTATTCTACCATAACAAATTAACCTAGAAATCCCAGTGGCTTACCAAAATAAAGACCAATTTCTCACTTGTGCTGCCTGTCCAACATGAAGTGGCAGGAGTCTCCACACAGCCATTGTGAGACAAAGGCTGATAAAAAATCCACCATACAATGTCACCCATCACTTAGCAGAAAAAGAAATAAACTGGTGGATGGCACATACCAGCTCTTCCACACTTTGGCCCAGAAGTTTACTCCTCATTTTTGTCCTTTATGCTTATGCCCATTGGCCAGAATTAGTCACGTAGTCCTATCTAACTACAGAGGGGATGAGAAATGCAGAGGACCAAATGGAATGCTTGGTAAGCACCAATAACTCTATGGGAGCAGTTCAAAAAAAACATTTTGTAGAGATATAAAAGAATGAAATGCTCATGATATGTAAGTAGAAAAGCAAGCATAAATACTCTGTCTTGAATATAATTGCAGATTTGTAAAAAATATTGCATTCCTTTTAACTTAGTGCATTTTGAAAATGTTCTTCAATTAAATTGGTGACTTCTATAATAAAATTATTTTTGAAAAGTATCATTTGGCTTTGGATAGTTAATTTAAACTTCTTTTTCTCTTTATTGGTACCTAATTCAGTCAGATACTGAATACTAGGCACTGAGGATACAGAGATGGACCTGACAGTCCTTAGCCTCAAGAGGTTCACAGTCAAATGGGGGAGAAAAATACATAAACTCAATGGCGAGGCGGCATTGGTACTGTGATGTGATAGTAGAGGTGCATACAAAGTCTATGGGGGAGCAGAGACAGGAGGAAGACAAAGAGAAGGAGGGTTAGAGAATGCTACCAATGAGAAGATATTTGTTCTAAACTTTAAAGGGGGTGCAAGAACTTGCAACATAAAAGGTCCCCAAAAGGTCTTGTCCTTGTTTTTGAAAGCTACATTGTTTTGCTTTATTGCCTTACCTCTACCCTGGTTAGATATTGACTCATTGACACAAGTAACTGGGAACAAGAGTAGTTATGTGCCCTAAAGTTAGGATCTAGGATGCCTAGGATAGAGACACAAATACCAATATAGTCTTTACCCTATGCCCCACATTACATGCCTAGTCTCTAATGATATCTGCTTAACTTCATCACAAGAAAAATTTGGAGCCATAGCTTACAAGGCTTCGGCTCTTAGAAGAAGGCGCCTTTCCCCTTCCCTGGGTCCTCACTAACCAATCCCCAGCTTAGTTGCTGCTCCACAACTTTCTACTCTTCCCCTGCCAGGTTAACCATGACACAGTAACCTGCCAGACTACCAGTATCTCCTTTGCCCAGGTGCCTGCTACCTTGTCACTTCCACCAGAATGTGTGTACCTCAGATATCCATATCAGCCCCAAATGAACACAAATTCACTGCATTCTCTTTGGAAACAGTGATTTGAACTGCCTTTGGAGGTGACGGGTAGATAATGTCAATTCCTTTGGAGGACCTCACCACTTGAAGGCCATGTGAAGACAGAGGCAGAGGTTGGGTGATGCAACCACAGCCAAGGAACACCTGGGACCACCAGAAGCTGGAAGAGGCGAGGAAGACTTCTCCCCTCGAGCCCTCAGAGGGGGCATGGCCTGGTGGACACATTGATTTTGGACTTCTGTACTCCAGGTCTGTGAGAGAATACATTTCTGTTGTTTGAAGCCATCAAACTGGTGGTAATTTGTTAGGGCAGCACTAGGAACCTAATAGGCCATCCAGTTCAAAACAAATGTATGAGGAACACATGCTTATCCTCACTTTCTAGATGAGGAAGCTGAAGGCACTCAGAAGTGGATGCAGAATTTTAAATTCATACCTGTCTGACCCTAAGGCTGCTCCCTTTCTAGTAATCCACACTGCTTGTCTGGTAAGAGAAAGCCCTCATGGATTGCCTTCTGAGCCCAAGCCTCCCTAGGTTTAATGGGCATGTGAATCACCAAGGGCTCTTATTAAAATGCAGCTGCTGAGTCCATAGGTCTGGAAGGTGCCTGAGATTCTGTATTTCTAACATGGTCCGGGGACCAGCACTTGGGTAGAACTTTAGGTAGCAAGGACCTATATCAGTGGTCAGAAAAGTGTTTCTGCAAAGGGTCAGATAGTACGTACTTTTGGCCTTATGGACCATATACTGTAGTCTCTGTTGTAGCTACTCAGCCCTGCTGTGTAGCATGAAAACAGCCATGGACAATATAAAAATGAGCGGGCATGGCTGTGTGTCATTAAACCTATTTATAGACATGAAAATTTGAATTTCATATAATTTTCCTGTGCTATGAAATATTATTCTTTTGATTTTTTAACGATTAAAAAGTGTAAAAAATTCTTAGCTTGCTGTTGATGCCAAAAAAGATGGCAGGCTGATTTTGGCCCACAGCCCATGGTTTGCAGACCCCTGGTCTAAATTACTAACATCTGGTTGGTGCGTGGTACAGAAGAGAGGATCTTATTTTTTAAGAAGGCAACATATTTGAAAAACATCCTCGTGGTATGGAAAGAGCATTAAAGTGGGGATGAGAAAATCTAGGTTTCAAACCCGACCTGTGCTCTTTATTAGCAAATGACTTCTCTGAGCTGCATCCTTTTTCATGTCTTCACTGGAGTTGATAATAAAAACTGCCCTCCTTATCTTCCTGGGTTGTTTGGAGGTTAAATGGTAAAAGATATTCCCATAGTTCCCCTTTCTTCCGGTTCCTTCTACCCTCTTCTTTGTTCACTTTTGCATATGAGTTTACTCCCCGCAGGTAAATTAGTTGAGATGAGAACATTAAGTGGACTGTGTCAGCATCAATCTTAGAAATAAAGGTGCCAGTGTGCTCTGAAGGCCTGTATATCATCAAGCTAAAAACACTGGAAATAGATACGTGTACACCCGCAACAAACAAACCCCAATGCCAGGTAGGCATCTGAGAGGATATGGGGAATGGTGGCTAGGTGGCAGGGGAAGAAGGGATCGTGAGGGCTGGGGGGCAGAAGCATGCAAAGGGAAGAGAGGGGCTAAGGAAAAGAAGTCAGGAACAAGCATTGAGGTTGAGGATGTCATCCCTTTGTTAATCAGCACTGGGACTCACATCATTGTGGAGATGATTATACCATTATGTATAAAACATACGTATTTGCACCCAACATTCTCATTTCAAAGTCATGTTTAGGTGCTAGGGTAGGCTTAACTCTGAGTGACACTGGCTTCCTATGATGTTCATCTTGGATTAAAATCCTCCTCCACTGGTGAGCCACAGAAATGACCCAGGAAATATTGGACCCACATTAATTGCTCAAAGATAAACTTTTATTTGGAAATCTACCTTTTAATCTGCCAGTTGGAAGTAAACAAGGCAGAGCAGAGGGGTCAAAGAAAAGCAGCTAATAAAGTAAGTCCCCTACATACGAACATTCAAGTTGCGAACTTTCAAAGATGCAAACGTGTGTTCACATGTCCAATCACATAAGTTCACATGTCTGGTGTACGTTGTCACATGTGTGCATCCTCTACAAGTGGTTGTGCTTTTGTGTATTTTACTGTACAGTACTGTATAGAGTACAGTAGTACAGTATCTTTATTTCAAGCCCAGGATGTCCGGAAACAAGCATAAAAGCAGTGGTATATAGCCGATTGTGTCAGTTGGGTACTTAGGTTAAATTTGTTGGACTTACGAACAAATTGGACTTACGAACGTGCTCTTGGAACGGAACTCGTTTGTATGTAGAGGACTTACTGTACTCAAGTTTCTACTAGTAAGAGAAATTTGACCCTAAAAATAATGTTGAATTGCCATTCCTGTAACATGCCTTCCATTCAGTTCAGCAAGCATTTCCGGAGCACTTACCAGGCCTTAGGCACTGCACAACACCCCAGCTCCACCAGTGGGTTCAAAAGGAGAAGGACCTGGCCCATGCCCGTAAGAAGCTTGTGGTCTAGAATGAGAGACAGGCATGCCAATAAATAGCCAATAAATAGAACGTGGAACACACACCATTAAGACAGAAGTGTATACAAGGTTCAGCAGCAAGGATGGGGAAGGAGTGGTTTATTCTAGCTGAGACCAAGGGAGCAAGGGTAATGGCACGTAGACTGGGCAGAGAACACCCAAGTAAGGTTCTGAAGAAGAAGAATATCCCATACATATAGTGTGCTTATTACATGCCAGACATTAGGCTACATTAACCTATTTGATCTTCACAACAACCCATTCTTTCTCCTTCCCTAGAAGTTGGGATTGGGATTGAGAGACACTAGTCAGTCTCTGCCAGTGGCCTGGACTGAAGACACATAAGTGCAAGAGGCATGAATTAGCCATGTCAACCTATGTGCACACTCAAGCCCTCCAAACTGGCCTATAGGGAACGGCAGAGACAAATGGCAAATGAGAATGAATGAGGTGGTGTGCAAATAGAAACAAAGATAAGAAATGGGGTGAGCAAGCAAGAGAAAAGAAGGACTGCCTGCTTAAGTGGGCGTTGACAAGTTTTCACTCAAGTTTACATGGTTTTAGTTCAAGCAGCCATAATACGAATGGTCTATTTCCAACCCCAATCCTCCCGTCCATAGCTGATTGCACCAAGATCAGTCACGTGATCCATCTTCAGGCCTATGGATGCCAATGTAGTGAGTCAAAAATGCCTAAAGAGAAGCAGACCTGATAAGACATTAGCTAATTGAAACCTGAGTCTCCTGAGGGCTTTCCAGCACCTGCTTTGTGATGCTCAGCTGCCCTCTGCCCTTGGACTGCAAGAGATGCCTCAGTATCTTACCAATAAAATTCCTGATTTTTGGCTTGCGGTATTTTAAAGTGGAAGTTTCAGTTAGTTGCAACCAAAAGAATCTTATTTAAAACACAAAAGAACAATCTGGGCAATTATTTTTCAGGAGGGTAACTTTTCAGTGTACCAGCATGTTCCTGAGTGAAGCTTTTGTTTCATTCACAGCAGTGCCTTCTGACATTGCAAAATTTGGCAGACCATAAAATTATTTCACAGACTATTATAATATTAAAGAATAAGAACTTAAGTACTTTGGGTAATAGGATTTAACATTTCTCTATCTGCACTGTAGTCCCTAGTTTTAGATCCTCTATTATAGGACTGCTGATTTTAGCAATTATAGGTAAGATAGATTGAGGCAGGTAAGAAGCAGCCATATGTTAATGACTCCTCTGTGTATAAAACTCAATGAACATGACAGATTAAACCAGTTAAAGGATCCCTTTTCCCATGCTGTTTGCCCATAAAAAAATAAGACTAGTTGCCACTTGATGAAAGCTCCCTTAAACACTAGAGGGATTTTCATTTGTGCTCAGTTTTTCCAAAAGGCTCTCAGTGTATGCTATTCACATTACAGACAATGGAGAGAGAAGAATCTTTGAGGTTGAGTCCGAAACCCATATTCAGGAATGTGAAGTATATCCAGGCCCACTGGAAACTGAGGCCTTTATCCATCTTCATTCTGCTTACCTTGTAGGGCAATTTTGAGGATCAGATGAGGCTTTGGAAATGCAAGTGCTTTGAAATCTCAACACCATGTCAATGTGAGGAATTAGGGGGAAAAAAGAAGGGTTGAAGAGGAAACTGACATTTGTTGACTTGTATGACTTCTCATTTACCCTGCAGAACAATCCTGCATCTAGGTATTATTTTTCATTCCCCATTTTACACATGAGGAAATGGAGGTTCATTAAGACTCTTAAACTATATCAACAATCATAACAGAAAAACAGCTTTCCATACTAAAAAATGTTATTTTCCATATCTCCTCATTCAAACTAATTTATCACCATATTTCAAAGGCATCTATAAGAACGCTTGAGAACAATGATTCAGTAACAAGTTATGTATATTCCTCGATGAAATCATCTGGTGAGGAACCATGCTACTCCCCTGCATCAAGCAACCCTTTCTGTGTTAGTCTAGTTGTGAGGGCTGACTCCAAAATATTCCATTTGGATGCAACAGCTCGTTCAGCTGAATTGGAAGGCAAGTTATAGCACAGGGCTTTTTGATTCTCAAAGAAGAGGATAAAGGAAGAGAATGCCACAGATGTGCCAACCTTCCCATCACACCTATTTGTACTCAACTGTGTTAGCACAAAAGGTACCCAGCAGAGTGGGTGAGTGGAAAAGGAAATCCAGCCATAGCTCTGTCCACCAAGCCTGGCACAATGGCCAGGACCTACTTCCTCCTGGAGGGAGAATTTTTCTGCCAGTTTGCTCAAGGGCATTGTACAGTCACCAAGCCCTGTGTTGCTGGAGCTGTATAAGCCCGGGAGGGGTAGCTTTTACTGATTCAAGGTACCCTTGAAAAGGCACCCTGTTGATTAATGGCTCCCCTCTTCTTTCGAAAGCACATTTTTTTTTAAAGGCACATCTTAATCCCAGAATAAAAGCAACTCCTGCTCAAGGAGAAACAAACAAACACACACACCTGTCTGTATAGTCCATACCTGTCCGGTGTCCCCAAAATAAAATTTATAATACAAGTGACTGATTTTTGGAGCCAGCAAAATCACAGAAACCTAATTGCAGAGACAAAGGCAGTCCTTTGCTTCTGATTACCCCGTAAGGAGCTACTCAACATGGGCCTGGATCAGAGGGGACAGATCTTCTGAGGTTATGGCCTGCCCCAATTTGTGCAAGGCTCAGTGAGACAGCTCTTGATCCTACCCTTGTAGCACATCATGGAACTCTGGGCCTGGCCTTTGCTTAGGAATCTTGGTTTTTGTGGGGCAGAGGAAGGCAGAAAGAAACCTTGGGGAAATAGAGGCAGCACTCCAGATGCAGATTTTCTAGAGGGGACAGCAAAGTATCAGTTTTCAGCATGGTGTTGGTCTTTCATGATCAGATCTTATCTCTCCTAGTAATAGCTTTAATAGATATTTGCTTGTGATTGACTATAAAACTATATAAATAAAGGTGATTCTCATCCATTGTTACGTACTGCATATTTGGGTCTCCCCAAATTTTATATGTTTAAATCCTAATGTCTGATGTGATGATATTAGGAGGTGAGGCCTTTGGGAGATAATTAGGTCATGAGAGTGAAGCCCTCATGATAGGATCAGTGCCCTTATAAGAAGAGAGCTTGCTTCCTCTCTCTGTTCTCCACCATGTGAGGATATAACAAGAAAATGGCCATCTGCAAACCGGGATGCAGGACTTTGCTAGACACTGGATCCACCAGCACCGTGATCTTGGACTTCCGAGCCTCCAGAAACATGAAAAATAAAAGTTTGTTGTTTAAGACACCCACTCTACTCTAATTTGTTATAGCAGCTGGAATTGAGGCATCCATATGCTAATATACTTTATGTGAGAGAGAATGTATAACTGGGGTGTTGAGTATTACACATAACTGCAGTAGGACCATGGGAATGTGGCACTTAGGTGATATGCAGGAAAGATTTAACACAGCAGGCTTGAGATTGCTATCCTTAGACAGGCTTGCTTGCAGAGTTGGCCATTGGTTGGAGTCTGGGAACTTGAATTTGGGGAGGGGTCCCACCATTCCCTAACTGAAAACAGTGGCTCGCTCTGCTTAAACTGTTTGTACAAACAGTATATCAATAATTTATGCTGAATGCCTGCTTTCCTTTTGGGAGTCTGGAATTCTGGTACATGCTAGGCAAAGAGTGCCTACAATACTAGCCTATTGAAAATCTTGAACACTGAGTCTCTAATGAGCTTCCTTGGTAGACAACACTTCGCATGTGTTGTCACAGTTTAATGCTGGAGGAATTAAGTTCATCCTTTGTGACTCCACTGGGAGAGAACTCTTGCAAAAGTTTGTCAGGTTTCCTCCAGACTTGATCCCCATGCTACTTTTCTCTTTGCTGGCTTTCCCTTGTATCTTTTTGCTGTAATAAGTCATAGCTGTGAGTGAGACCATATGCTGAGTTCTGTGAGTAATCCTACCAAATCATTGAACCTGGGGGTGGTCTTGGGAACCCTCAACATAGGTGAACACCAAGAGTCATGGGAGTAACAGAAGGAAACAGACAAATAAAAAGGTGAGATCTGCTGACAAACAACCAGCATCTCAGAAAAAATACCTTCACGCCACTGAATACATGTTAATTTATATCTTGTTTTTTCCTCAAACGTTTAGCAGTAGCTTACAATAAGAATATGAATAATAATACAGCATGATCTCATTATATAAAAATATACATATGGGCATGGGGAAAAAGACTGGAAAGAATACACCAAAACATTAACAGTTGTTTTCTCCAGATGAAGTGATAGAATTCTAATGCTTAATTTTTTCCTCTTCTTGTGCCTAACTGTATTTTCCACATTTTCTACAATGAGCATATATTGCTTTTATAATGCGACTAAAAAAAGATTACATAAAATTGAATGTTAAAACATAATTAAGAATGGAAAAAATCAGGCAAAATACACAAAAATGCAGGAAGCCGTGACTAAGAGAAAAACATTGAAAATAGATGTACAGATTGTAATGACCTAAAACTTTTAACATTTCTGCCTCAAATTTGACACTGAGTTCCTTGACAGTGAAGGAAAAATAGAGACACAATTAGGTCAGTCATCAAGAAGGCATAGTATTTGTATCGTTGTATATTAGTTTACCACAAACTCAGTAGCTTAAAACAACACAGCTCTATAGGTCAGAAGTCCAGCTAGGTTCTTTGCTCAGTGTATGTATCACAAGGCTGAAATCAAGAATTCAGCCAGGACTGAGTTTTCATCTGGAGTCTGGAAAAGTCTGCTTCCAATTTCATTCTCCTGTTGGCGGAATTTAGTTCCTTGTGGTGTTGGACTGAGGTCTCAATTTCCTTCCTACATGGCCTCCTCCATCTTTAAGTAAGCAATAATATATTGAATCTGTTTTGTGCTTCAAATCTCTGACTTCTCTGTCTATAACCTTACTTTAAAGGGCTCATGTGGCTAGGTCAGGACCCCCCAAAGAATCTACCTTTCTTAAAATCAACTGTTCCAAATAATATAATGGAATCATAGGAATGAAATCTATCATATTCACTGGGTTATACAGGAAGCATACACCACCAGGGTGTGGGGAATCTTGGGGACCATGTTAGAATTCTGTCTACCATACATAGCATGTATAAATTTTTAGGCTTTGGAAAGATGGAATTTAACCACTTTGCATACAAAGATATACTCTATCCCTTCATTCTGTGCCCAGAGATAGTCCTAAGAAAATACAGATAGCAACTTGTGTGAACACCTATCACACTCAAATATCCCTTTTAATTCTAATGTTTATATTAGAATTAATATAAACATACAGACTGTATAAGGAACAGTCTGAATAAACCTAAGTGGCATCTCAACTTCATACTGTGCACTGCTGGATGGATGCTAAAGGCACTCATGCCTCGTTTCCCAAAGTGTAATTCAGGGATCAGCAGCATTGGCATCACTTAGGAGCTTGTTAGAAACAAGTTTCAGTCTCCACCCCAGACCTACTGAATCAGAACCTGCTTTCCAACCAGATGGCTGCATGAGTCATAAAAGCTTAAGAAGTGTTGCTACAGAGCTTTATTGCTCCCTTTGTGAACACTGCTGCCCAGCCTCACTACAGTCCTGAGGGCCTGGGACCTGTAGCCCTGTGGTCTGCCCCATCTCTCACGTCCACCTCCTTAAAACTGAAAAGAACTGCTGATGATGGAGTGGGGTTGTGGCTGGATGCTCACCACTTCAAGAAGCTACAGTTAAGCTGATCCTAAAATTCATATGGAAATGCAAACGATCCAGAAGAACCACACACACACACACACACGCGAGCGTGCAAACAAGGTTGGACGACTCAAACTTCCCAATTTCAAAACTTTCTACAAAACTACAGTAATCAAGAAAGTTTAGTACTGGCATCAGGATAGACATAGACCAATGGAATAGAATTGAGAGTACAGAAATAAATCCATATATCTATGTGTGATTAATTTTTGGCATGAGTGATAAGATCATCCAATGTGGAAGGAATAGTCTTTTCAAGAAACAGCACTGGAATAATTGGATATCCATATGCAAGAGAATGACTTTGGACCTTGACCTCACACCATAATCAAAAATTAATTCAAAAGGGATCAAAACCTAAATGTAAGAGCTAAAACTATAAAACTCTTGGAAGGAAACATAGGGGCAAACCTGCATGTTTTTGGATTTGGCAATGATTTCTTATATTTGATACTAAAATCACAAGAAACAAAAGACAAGATAGATACATTAGATTTAATAAAATTAAAACTTTTGTGCATTAAAGGATACTATCAAGAGAGTGAAAAGACAACCCATAAATGAGAGGAATATTTGAAAATCATGTATCTGATAAGGGTTTAACACCCAGGATATGTGAAGAACTCTGTAACTCAAAAACAAAAAGACAATCAACCTAATTAGAACTTGGGCAAAGGACTTGAATAGATATTGCTCCAAAGAAGATATGTAAATGGCCAATAAGCCAATGACAAGATGCTTCACATCATTAGTTATTAGGGAGTTGCAAATCAAAACCACAATGAAATAACACTTTACGCCCACTAGGACAATTATAATAAAAAGGAAACTGGAAAATAACAAGTGTTGACAAAGATGAGGAGAAATTAAAACCCTCATACATTGCTGCTGATAAAGTAAAATGGAGCAGCCCCTGTGGAAAATAGTTTGGCAGTTCCTCAAAATGCTAAACATAGAATTACCATATGAACCAGCAAAGGAACTCCTGGATATGTACCCAAAATAATTGAAAACATATTTTCATGCAAAAATATGTTCATAAATGTTCATAGCAGCATTATCCATGATAGGCAACAAAAGTGAGAGCACCACAAATGTCCATCAATGGATGAATGGATGAACAAAAAGTGTTATAGCTACAAAATGGAATATTATTCAGCTATAAAAAAAGTGTAAACTACTGATGTGTGCTGCAACATGGATGAACCTTGAAAACATTATGCTAAGTGAAAGAAGTCAGACACAAAAGACCACATTTTATATAATTTCATTTATATGAAATATCCAGAATAGGTACATCAATACAGACAGAAAGCTGGTTAATGGTTGTCAGGTGACAGAGAAAGGGGGGAATTACAATTGGGATTGACTGCTAATAGATATGTGGTTTTGGGGGGGGTGGCAGTGGAAAGCTCTAGAATTAGATAGTGGTGATGGTTACACAATGTAGTGAATATACTGCAAACTCCTGAACTATACATATTAAAAAGGTAAATTTAATGATACATGAACTCTACCTCCATAATTAAATATATGTAAAAAGAAACAACAGAGCAACTTCTTGATTCTGGTCCTCTGACCTCAGGCATCAGAGGCCAAGCTAGGATCTCCCCTCACTACACACCGAGGGAGGAGGCAGAAAGGAGGCAGTATCTAATCAGTTTAAGAGAAATACAATTAAATCACAACATGAAACTAGGTGATGAAATGTCTCTTCATTCAGAGGGAATATATCAACTGTAAAAATGAAACTCTTTTCTTCTCTAGGGATAGAAGCAAATGCTGCTTTTCTCAATTAAAGTGTCAGCTGGTCCCTTCCTAAGGAAAGGGATTCAGTCATCTAGTTTGGTCTCCAAGCCAGTTGACGGAAATTGTTTTCTCTCCCCACTGAATGGACTGTTTTCAAACTTCTGTTGGTGATGAATTATTTCACTGCCATCCGCAAAAAGCCTAAAATCTGATGGGGTCAATGAAATGTACTCTGGGACACTCTGTATCGGGTGTTCTGCCAAAGAAGCTGCAACGGGAGAAGGAGGGATTTTCTTCTCCTTTTTTGCGAATATGGTAAGTCTCAGTGTTTTCGAAAAGCATTTTGTAATGTCTCAAGTGAGGACGAGGCTTCTCACTTCCTAACACATTTATATTCCTCCTTGCCTAGATAACTGCTTCTGACCTTCTGTCTCAGCTTAGCCATCACCTCCTTAAGGCAGCTACCCAGAACACCTGCAACTGCCGAGGGGCCCAGAGGGGGTGTTCAATATTTTAGCCTGCCAGAAATAAGAGAAGAACCTTGCATTCATTTTCTATTTTTGCATAACAAATTACTGCACAATGAGCAGCTTAAAACCCCACATCTTTTTTTTTTTAATACTTATCTATTTATTTATTTATTTGGCTGTGCCGGGTCTTAGTTGTGGCACACAGGATTTTTGTTGCCACGTGCAGCATCTTTAGTTGCGGCATGCGAACTCTTAGTTGCGGCGTGCATGGGGGATCTAGTTCCCTGACCAGGGATTGAACCTGGGCCCCCTGCATTGGGAGTGTGGAGTCTTAGCCACTGGACCTCCAGGGAAGTCCCTAAAACCCCACATCTTTATCACCTCACAGTTTCGGACAGTTCAGCAGTCTGAACTGGATCTTCTGCTCAGGGTCTCATAAGGCTGCAGTCACATGTGTCTGCTAGGCCATGTGCTAATTTGGAGTTTGGGGTCCTCTTCCAAACCCATTTTGGTTGTTGGCAGAGTTCAGTTTCTTGCTGCAGTAGGACAGAGGACCTTGGCTCCTAGCGGTTTCCCCTTTCCATAGGTGGTTCGCAACCTACTGGTTGGTTTCTTCAAGGCCAGCAAGATAGCATCTCTGCTGCTTTGAGACTCTGACTTTAGGGAAGGCCTAGGCCCTGGTTATAAAATGGCTCACCTGATTAGGTCAGGCCCACTCAGTATACTCTTTCTTCTGACTGTCTCAAAATCAACAGATTAGGGATTCTGCTTACATCTGAAAAGTTCTTTCACCTTTGCCATATAATGTAACATAATTACAGGAGTGATATCACATCATATTCACAGGCCCTACCCACACTCAAAGAGAAAGGATTATACAGGGTGTGCATATCAGGGGCAGGAACTTGGGGACCATTTTGGAATTCAGTATATTAGAGACCCCTTGATTTTACTCTGGGGACTACACTTCCCCCCCACAGTCCATGAGATTTGGATGAGGCTGACCCCAATCTCCACCATTCTCTAACTGATTTTTATAGAAAATCCATTAATGAGCTGTTCTTTGTCAAATACAAGGCAGATTATGTCTAGCTGCTCCATAGGGAACCCAGGAGACCACCTGGTACAGGCAAAAGTACACTGATCTTTGTGTCAGACAAACCTGGATTGAAGTGTCCTACTTTACCATTTATTCTCTGTGTGACCTTTGGCAAGTCTTATAATCTCTCTGAACCCCAGTTTCATATGTGCAAAAGTGTTGTTGTGAAGAATTAAAACAATGATGGAGAAAATAAATATTGAACAGCATAATCCCAGCCCTTCTTATGTTTGCAATAAAACTAAAATAAAAGAAATGTAATAAATGTACACATCTTACTAGAGCTTTGTTTTTATAAATTCTCTAGTGAAAATCTGGAACAGTGCCACAGTGCATTATGCTGGCCAACATGTTTATCAGTGACTTTCATAAGATAAAATCTCTGAACACATAAAGCTTTGAAGAAGGGAAACCCATTTGCTCTGGAATTCCAAAACATCCAGACCACCAGGCAATGCAAGATGGTCGTGTTTTCCACTGAGGTCCTAAGTTAGCTGCTGCCTGGATTTATTAGCTCCGCTGGACCAAAGACTTGGGCATCCTCCATTGTTTGAGCTACAGATCTCGATGATCAGTGCTCTGGTACAGGAATCTCCTAACTTTCTAGAAGCAGCACTTACATACTCACCTGGGCCAAAGCCATATCTAATGACTGTATACTGCATGTGTGTGCACACACACACACTCACACACAACAATACTCTTCAACAAAATGGATGCTACTGTCATTAATTTTTATTAATAGTATAACTGTTATTTACATGACCACAGGAGATTCCTCCTCTCAAAGACAGAGAGGGGGGAGAGAGAGAGAGAGGGAGAGAGAAAAGTGACACAAAACCTCTTTTTCTTCTAATCTTCGTTATCTTAGTAAATAACAACACCTAGTTACCTAATTGCACAAGCCCAGGACTTGGGAATTACTGCATCCTCACCTCCATATCCAATGCACTTCCAAGTCTTGTTGGCTCTACCACTAAAATACATATACCAGATCATTTCTTTCTATCTCCACTGCTACCAGTCTAGCTCAAGCCACCATCATCTCTTGTCTAAATAATTACAATAGTCACCTAATTTGTCCTTTGACTTTCACTCTTGCTGCTTGCCCTAGAGCCCAATTTCCATGCAGCAGCCAAAATTATCTTTCTGAAGTTTAATCGTATCATGCCATTCCCCTGCTTAAAATCTTAAACTGTCTTATATCTTAGTCCAAAATACTTGATGTGACTAGAAAATCTCAACACGATCTGGCTCCTGCCTCAGTCTCCAACCTCATCTTATCCTACTCTCTCCCACATTCACCAACCACTCTAGCTACATTGGCCTGTTTATTAACATGTTAAGCTTATTTCCGCCTCAGAGCCTGTGCCCTGGCTGTTCCCTCTATTTGGGGCATTCATTTCCTTGAACTTTGCACCCACAACCAGCTCCTTCATGCCATTCAGGTCTTAGCTCAAATGCCACCTGCTCAGTAATAACTTTTTAAGTTCCCCAGTCTAAATTAGATCTAATTCCCAGTCCATCACTATCAAGTCGCCTTGTTTATAGTCTTCATAATAATTTGTGTTATTTTATTCCCTATAATATTTGTTTTTATGTTTATAACCTCAGTCCCTACTAGAATGTAAGCACCGTGAAATCAAGGACCTTATAGATCTTGTTCAATTTTATGTCTTCTGAACTTAGATGACTCTTTGGTATATATTAGGGGATATTTGTATCCAAATATATATGTATTTGATATATATTAGGGGACAATTGTTAAATGGGTTTTCTCCATTTTCAGATGAGGAGAGGAGCTTGAAGAACTTATAGAACTGTTTTTGGGTTATACAGCTGGTAAACATCTTTGAAGCCAAGAATATCTCTGCAAAACAACGTATAATAATAGTAACCACTTCTGTAACAATTTGTGCCATGCATGGCCCTTACTTAATCTTCAAAACCTCTCTAAAGTGCAGAGTATTTAGTGGGGTGTTGGGGGAGGGTTAACAAATAATGATTGATTTATTGCACATCTCACAGTTCAGTGCAGTCAGCCAGACACGTCTTTTCCATCACATGGCTCTGCCAGCTCCTTGGGCCTCAGAATCTGGATTCTTTGCAACTGCGTTGCAAATGAGGGAAGAGACAATGTCAAAGAGCACCTGGTGTTTTTCAAGAACCAAGTCTTTCTCTTTCAGCACAGCAACACAAGGGAACGAGTAGAACGCGTTGCCTAATTTTGAAACAAAGTAAGCTCTCCCAGCTCACAAACATGCGGGGTTGGGGGAAGCGAGATGCACACGGAAGTGGTTCCTATTCCTCCACATTTCATTGGCCAGGACTCAGCCACGTGACCCAATCTGAGCCCAGAATGGGGCGGGGATAGTTAGTGCTTCCTGTGAGCCGAGGAGGAACGATCCAGGGGCGGCGGTTAATCCTTCTGACGAAACCGTTTTTTCTCTTCACAAGACCGTTTGTCCTGGGAGCTCTAGCGGTGCAGGACATGAAGGGGAAGAAGTTTGTCTTGGGTAAGTCCAAGAAATGAGGAGGAAGGAAGCTTTTTCTTCATACGCCTATATATTTTACAAGTAAATGCTGTTCCTTTGTCTTTACCGTTTTTTTGTTTGTTTGTTTGTTTTTTGGGGTTTTTTGTTCCCTTATTCTACTTGTCCTTCAAAATAGGGCTCTGCCACCTTCTAGAACTCACTACCTGATTTCCCTAGCAACCCTGACGATTCTTTTTTTCCCCTATCCTCTTTTTTTTTTTTTTAACATCTTTATTGGAGTATAACTGCTTTACAATGGCGTGTTAGTTTGTGCTTTATAACAAAGTGAATCAGCTATACATATACATATATCCCCATATCCCCTCCCTCTTGCGTCTCCCTCCCACCCTCCCTATCCCACCCCTTTAGGTGGTCACAAAGCACCGAGCTGATGTCCCTGTGCTATGCAGCTGCTTCCCACTAGCTATCTATTTTACATTTGGTAGTGTATATATGTCCATGCCACTCTCTCACTTTGTCCCAGTTTACCCTTCCCCCTCCCCATATCCTCAAATCCGTTCTCTAGTAGGTCTGTGTCTTTATTCCCGTCTTACCACTAGGTTCTTCATGACCATTTTTTTTTTCCTTAGATTCCATATATATGTGTTAGCATACGGTATTTGTTTTTCTCTTTCTGACTTACTTCACTCTGTGTGACAGACTCTAGGTCCATCCACCTCACTACAAATAACTCAATTTCATTTCTTTTTATGGCTGAGTAATGTTCCATTGTATATATGTGCCACATCTTTTCCCTATCCTCTTTAGTCCGGTCTCTTTGCATCTCAAAAGTGAAGCTCTTCAAGGACACGGGCTTTGCTGTTAGAAGTGTGAACCATGTGATTCCTAAATTTCAAAGGTTTCCCTACGATTAGTCATTTTCAACTTTGTGTTCGTATTGTGGAATATTGGCTTAAATAACCAAAGTTCAATCTCATAGAAAAGAGCGAATTTGAAAGTAATGGAAAGGAATTATTTATAAATATTTAGACAGAGCCTAAAAACAGGCATTTGAACAAGGCGTGCAACATGGTATAAGAAAAAGAAAACGTAGCCAGGGAAGATTCATATAAAGGTAAATTGAAAAGCTGAAAATCTTGAGATATTTTTTTCTCTTTCATATCACAGATATTAATTTTACAGGAGGAAATGCCTTGCTATAGAGGTGGTTTCGTTTTTTACTCGAACTTTTCCTTGGAAACAATTTCAAACTTTAAAAATGTTCTGAGATATGAACAGTATGAGCAAACCAGATACCCTTTACTCAGAGTTCACTTTTGTATTTTATAGTTTACTCCATGTGCTTCATCATTTACTCTCAATCTTTCTGAACCACTTGAGAGTCACTTGTGTGCCTCATGGCCCCTTCTGCTAAATATAAAAGTGTGTATTTCCTAAAAATAAGGATATTCCTGGGGATTTCCCTGGCAGTCCAGGGGTTATGACTCTGCGCTTCCACTGCAGGGGGCGCGGGTTCCATCCCTGGTAGGGACTAAGGTCCCACATGCCCCAGAGTGGCCAAAAAAAAAAAAAAAAAAAAAAAACTAAGGATATCCTATGGAGATTGTATCTATTTAGTACCAGGGCATCTAGAAGAGCTGGAAGCCACAGCAGTTAACACCTGTTGTTGCAAACCTCACTGTGTTGTATGCTGATTGTTTCTTTCTTTTCATTCGGCCAGACTTGCTGCTATTGAGGGCAAGGATCGCAGCTGATTATCTCTGTACATGGCACATGGTAGGTGCCTGTGATTTTTTTTTTTTAGTTATATTGGCTAATGGTGGAAGGATTGCAAATATCAATTTTCTTTGCTTGACAAAAATGAATGAATTTTGTTTTTATTAGTAATTTCTAGTTTAACTGCTTTATGATTGGTGAGGGTTGTTTGTAATATTGCTCCTTTGTGAAATTTATTGATGTTTTCTTGTAACTTAATGTCTGATCAGTTTTTGTGAATATGCCATGGGCTATTGAAAAGGTGTGTTCTCTATGATCAGAGTGAAAAGTTGTACATATGTTCATAAATTCTACCTTGTTGGTTATGTTGTTTAGGTCTTCTCTCTCCTTACTGATTTTTTGTCCACTCAATCTGTTTTGTCCTGAGAGTGGAGTACTAAAGTCTCCTATTCTTACTGTATTGCTGTTTCTGACTCCTTGCAATTTCCATGGTTTTTATTTCATTAAGTTTGTTGCTTACTATTTGGTAATATTCTTAAATGTATCATCATTCTGCATTGTGGCCTTTCATATAAAAAATTGTCCCTCTTTTGTTATGTCTTTTTGCTTTGGGACTTGAATTTACTGCTCTTTTTCTGTTTCCATACTTCTGTTTCCATTTGTCTGGTATACCTTTGCCCCTCTCTTTATAGCCTTTTTGAATCAGCTTGAGGTGTGTTTCTTGAGAGTTGCATTTTGCTCTGTGAGTGAAATTGAAAATTGTCCTCTTTTACTGATTAGGTAAAGCCCATTTAATTTTATGAAGTATCTGTTTATTCTCAATTTTGTCACAATCTTTTATAATTGTGTGTATTTTATTGTATTTGCTATGTTTCTCTATAAAATGTGTATCCTTTGTTCTTTAATTTAACACACACATATTTTAGGGGTTTAGAAAAGTTTCCATTTTTTCTGGTGGTTATCTTTGTGTTTGTACCTTTTTAAATATACATAGTTTCTTGTTTTCTTATTTAACCTATTGATGTCTGGTTTACCATTTTTTATTTGTATCATACCTTCTGTCTATTGGCTATTCTATTTTCATCTCTGCTTTCCTTTATCCCATTTATTGGTTGAATTGCTTTTACTTTGTCAAAACATATAACATTTATATATGAGTCTTTCACTCTCATTTCTCCCAAATTTGTTTTGGTCTTTAAATCTGTATCATCCATCCATCCCTCGATCCACTTACCTAGCTACCTACCAAAATGCTTTACCATCAGTCCTTTTGCTGAATTCTTCCAAATATCTTTTGGTTGAGAGAAGCTTATCTTCTAGTGCAGAAGTTGGCAAGCTTTTTCTCTAACAGGCCAGATAGTAGATACATTAGGCTTTGCAGGCCATACGGTCTCTGTCACAACTGCTGAGCTCTGCTTTTGTAGCACAAAAACTACTATAGACAATAAACAAATGAATGTAGCTGTATTCCCATAAACCTTTATTTATAGACACTGAAACTTAACTTGCATATCATTTTCACAGGTCACAAAATATTGTTATTTTTAAAATTTTCTTTCACCAGTTAAAAAATGTAAAAAACATTCTTATCTCAGTCCCCATACAAAAATAGGACAGGCTAGAAGTAATCTATGGATGTAGTTTGCCAATATTTGTTCTAGTAGATTTCTCAAAAGGAGCTCATGGGTGCAGAATTCCCCAAGGTTTTGTATGTTGAAAAACTGTGTGTGTGTGTGTGTTTAAAAGCCTTGATACTTATTGGGCAATTTTGTTGGATATAAAAGCTCTAGTTCATAATTAATTTCATTGAGTATTTGTAAAATGCTGGTCCATTTTTGCTTTGCTTTATAATATTGCTTTTGAATGTCTGATGCCAGTTGAATGCTTTTGCCTTTGTATTGTACTTGATCTTTTTGCCTGTAGGCCTTGAAGATTTTATCCTCATCTTTGAAATCTTGTAGTTGAAGTAGGCTATATCTCGGAGTTGACTTGTGTATTTTCAATGTGTAGGTAGACATAGGTCTTTTTTATTTCTGGAAAGTTTTCTTGGATTATAATTTTAAGTAACAGTTTTGTTCTATTGCTTATCTTTTTACCAGGACGGCAATAATATGTTATTCCTTCTTTGCTTGTCTTCTATTTCCTTTACTTTCTGTGCTACCCTTTTTACTTTCCTGATCTCATTTTCATTCTATTGGTTGTTTTCTTGATCCTAAATATTCTTCAGTGCATTTTATTAAATTTTACTAAGGTCCATTCTCACTTGAGAACCTTGTAATTTATTCTTCATTTATAATTTTTATTTATTTATTTATTTATGGCTGTGTTGGGTCTTCGTTTCTGTGCGAGGGCTTTCTCTAGTTGCGGCAAGTGGGGGCCACTCTTCATCGCGGTGCGCGGGCCTCTCACTATCGCGACCTCTTGTTGCGGAGCACAGGCTCCAGATGCGCAGGCTCAGTAATTGTGGCTCACGGGCCCAGTTGCTTCATGGCATGTGGGATCTTCCCAGACCAGGGCTCGAACCCGTGTCCCCTGCATTGGCAGGCAGATTCTCAACCACTGCACCACGAGGGAAGTCCCTATTCTTCATTTATAAAATGTCTTATTTTTTTTCCATTTTTTTCCTGAGTTCAGTCAATTCTTTTAATTTCTTCCTGTGTTTTGCCTATTTCTGTTTTTAGCTTTTGAATTTCTGATTCAAGGTAATTTAAAAAAAAATGTCACCAAAGTTTTATTTGTGTCTATTTCATTTCATTTGGAGTATTATCCTACATTAACTTTTTTTTTTTTTTTTTTTTTTTTTTTTTTCTTTTCTGGGGTTAGGCTACCTCAGTTATTATGTACTGAATTTAATTTTCTAGTTTTTCCTAGAACCCTATGTGAACCATTAATTTTCTTCTTATTCATTTTTGTGGTGTTGTGTGTTTTACAGGATTCCTAGTTTAATGACACACCCTTCTGTCAGAATAACAAAGTCCAGATACTTCAGTGGATTTGTTTGTTTTGGTTGATGGGGAGTGATTGTGTGTTCTCTGATTTTATGGATCTCTTGTCTTGCATGACCCCTAAAATTTTCTCTTTTGCTCCTTTTCAACTTCACCATCCAACTGCCAATGGATGCTTTTCCCTTCCTCTTACCACTTTTCTCTCCAAGAAACTATGAGTTTGGAAGACTGCACCTTCAAATTGCATGTAGTTTTAAAGTCCTCTGTTATCTATGTTCAGACACTTGTTTTTTAGTATTTTCACACTGAGGATGGGTTTACGCTTTCTCACAGTTTTTAGACCCACATTGGATCCTGTTGCTATTTCCTCTCTATTGTCTTTTCTTGGTTTTTGTGTAGGCTTATTTTTTCCTTCCTGTGTTTCTTTTACTGTTTTGGAGGAAACATTGGGAGATGGAGACCTAGGTGGCCTTAGTTGTCTTCAGATGCTTTAGAAGTCCCTAAAAATGGATACACGTTGAAAATAAGGCTTCTTTTATGCTATGAGAGAAGGAAAATTGTTAAAACACAATTTGTATTTTTTTGCAAAGACCACCACTAAAATGCAGCCAAGGTCAAAGAGACCTTAATTATTTCAATTTATGGTAAGACACACCACTATATCTGAGAAGCCTTGAGAAGCCCATAATAGATATTTGTCACACCACTATATCTGAGAAGCCTTGAGAAGCCCATAATAGATATTTGATGACTTAATGGAATCTTTTGAAACTCGAGCTATTTGTCCACATTTGCCTCAGTCTTTTTAACACTGCCAGAAACTTTAAGGTAATGACAGTATGGGTAATTCATGCTGTTGAGTCATGTTCAATTAATGTAATTATAAAAGTTAGACTGAGAGTTTTTTTTAAACTCCTGGTAATGTCAAATGATAAACAACTCACCTGAATTGTTAATCATTTGAGAAAAGTTC
Organism: Balaenoptera musculus; assembly: GCF_009873245.2. Lineage (NCBI taxonomy): Eukaryota > Metazoa > Chordata > Mammalia > Artiodactyla > Balaenopteridae > Balaenoptera > Balaenoptera musculus. Next base: position 121,623,799 of record NC_045806.1, on the reverse strand, counting down.
CTTCAACTATTTTAGTCATACTGGGAATATTAAAGATAAAAAAATGCCTATACTTTACATAGGTGGAATAAAATATCACCAATGAAAATGTTTACTATTCTTATATATAGCAGATAACATGTTACTAGCATCAAATGCCAGACCAAATAAATAATAATTCCCTGATTGTGACTTTAGTGGTTCAATGATGATGTTTACTAAATGATCTGCTTAAACTCTCATAGTTCATTGGGAGCAGACTGAACCCTCACTAAATCAATTAGATTAGAAATTCCAAGAAAGCAGTACAGTTAATGTGCAATTTGTAATTTACATTCTATTGTACTTTAAAGGAGTATTCTGAGCTACCTTTTGCAAAAGTAAAACATAGCTGACAATTATATGTCTTTGAAAGTTCTATATATGATAGATCCTTAAAACAAGAATAAAGAAATTAAGTTAAGATTTGCTCCTGCACAAATTACTTACTAAGAATTTGCTCTTTAAGCGGTTACATTCACTCTTTCCCGCCTAACTGATGATTTATGCAACTCTTGTCTTTTATTTCATTATTTTTTCTTCTAGTTTTATTGGGATATAATTGCCATACAGCACTGTATAAGTTTGAGGTGTACAGCATAATGATTTGACTTACATGCATAATGAAACGATTAACACAATAATTTTAGTGAATATCCATCACCTCGTATAGATAAAAAATAAAAGAAAAAGAAAAAAGTTATTTTTCCTTGTGGTGAGAACTCTTAGGATGTACTCTCTTAACTTTTTTCTTTTAATTTATTTTATTTTTATTTATATATTTTTGGCTGTGTTGGGTCTTCTTTGCTGTGCACGGGTTTTCTCTAGTTGCGGCGAGTGGGGGCTACTCTTTGTTGAGGTGCGCGGGCTTCTCATTGCGGTGGCTTCTCTTGCTGCAGAGCACAGGCTCTAGGTGCGTGGGCTTAAGTAGTTGCAGCATGCGGGCTCAGTAGCTGTGATGCATGGGCTTAGTTGCTCCGCGGCATGTGGGAGATTCCCCGACCAGGGCCCGAACCCGTGTCCCCTGCATTGGTAGGCGGATTCTCAACCACTGCACCACTAGGGAAGCCCTTAACTTTTTCTTAAAATTTATTTATTTTATTTACTTTACTTTTGGCTGCGTTGGGTCTTCTTTGCTGCATGCAGGCTCTCTCTAGGTGTGGCGAGCGGGGGCTACTCTTCATTGTGGTGCGCGGGCTTCTCATTGCAGTGGCTTCTCTTGGTGTGGAGCACGGGCTCTAGGCACGCGGGCTTCAGTAGTTGAGGCATGCAGGCTCAGTAGTTGTGGCTTGCGGGCTCTAGAGCACAGGCTCAGTAGTTGTGGCGCACGGGCTTAGCTGCTCCACGGCGTGTGGGATCTTCGCAGACCAGGGATCGGACCTGTGTCCCCTGCATTGGCAGGTGGATTCTTAACCACTGCACCACTAGGGAAGTCCCTCTCTTAACTTTCATGCATAACATATAGCAAGGTTAATTATATTAATCATGTTGTACATTACATCCCTAGTACTAATTTGTCTTATAACTGGAAGTTTGTACCTTTTGACCACCTTCATGCAATTCCCCCTCCCACCATCCCCCCGCCTCTGGTAACCACAAATCTGATCTCTTTTTCTAGGAGTTTCTTTGTTTTTTGAAGCATAATTGACCTATAACACTATGTTAGTTCCTGATGCACAGGGTAGTGACTCGATATTTCTATACATTACAAAATGATCACCATGATAAGTAAGTCTACTTACCACCTGTCACCATACAAAGATACTACAGTATTATTGACTATATTCCCCATGCTGTACGTTTCACCCCACTGACTCATTTATTTTGTAACTGGAAGTTTGTACCTCTTAATCTCCCTTACCTATTTCACTCATCCTCTCACTCCCCTCCCTCTGGCAACCACCTGTTTTCTCTGTATCTGTGACTCTCTTTCTGTTTTGTTATATTTGCTCATTTGTTTGTTTGTTTGTTTTTTTTTAGATTCCACATATAAGTGGTACCATACAGTATTTGTCTTTTTCTGTCTGACTTATTTCACTTGGCATAATACCCTATAGGTCCATCCATGTTGTCGCAAATGGCAAGATTTCATTCTTTTTTATGATGGGTAGTAGTGCATTGTGTATATTTACCATATCTTCTTTATCCATTCTTCTATCAGTGGGCACTTAGGTTACTCCTATATCTTGGCTATTGTAAATAATGCTGCAATGAACATAGGGGTGCATATATTTTTTCTTCTTTTTTTAACATCTTTATTGGAGTGTAATTGCTTTACAATGTTGTGTTAGTTTCTGCTGTATAACAAACATCTTTTCAAATTAGTGTTTTTGTTTTGGAAAAATACCCAGAAGTGGAATTGCTAGATTGTATGATAGTTCTATTTTTAATTTTTTGAGGAACCTCCATACTGTTTTACATAGTGACTGTACCAACTTACATTCCCACCAACAGTGCATGAGGGTTCCCTTTTCTCCACATCCTTGCCAACACTTGTTATTTGTTCTCTTTTTGATAAATAGCCATTCTGACAGGTGTGAACTGATATCTCATTGTGGTTTTGGTTTGCATTTCCCTGATGATTAGTGATGTTGATCACCTTTTACATATGTCTGTTGGCTATCTGTATGTCTTCTTTGGAAAAATGTCTATTCAGCTGTCCACAGGGGGGCAGGGCCACATCCCAGGTTAGCTGGCTGTAGGATCTGAGGGTTCCAGGGCTGGCACCGGCCCGCTGGTGAGTGGGGCCAGTGACCAGGACCACTGGTTGTGGGTCCGGGGCTGGGTCCAAGGTTGGCTGGTTGCAGGGCCTGGGAGTCCTGGGGCTGGTGCCACATGTTGATGAGTGGGGCCGGTTCCCAGGGCAGCTGGGTGCGGGGTCTTTGGGATCCTGGGGCTGCCCCCTGCCCACTGGTGGGCAGTGCCATGTCCTGGGGCGTCTTGCTGGGGGACCTGGCTGAGCCTGGGGCTGGTGTAGGCCTTCCGGTGGGCAGCACTGGGTCCCCATGCAGCTGGCTGCTCAGCCTGTGGAGGTCCTGGGACTGGTGCAGACTAGCTGGTGGGTCCCCATCACTAATAGGCTAGAGGGAGGACCCCAGAATGGTGCTTGCCAGTACTAGTGTCATTGTGGTAGAATGAGCTCCTGAAAAATGGCTTCTGCTAGTGTTTGTGTCTCCAGGGGCAGTTGCAGTTGCCTCCTGCCTCTCGGGGAGGCTCTCCAAGATCAGCAAGTGGGTCTGACCCAGGCTCCTTTCAAATTACTGCCTCTGTGCTGGATCTTGGAGCATGCGAGATTTTGTATGCACCCTTTAAGAGCAGAGTCTCTGTTTCCTACAGCCCTCTAGCTTTCCCATATGCAAGTTCCGCTGGCCTTCAAAGCCAGACATTCAGGGGTCGTCTGCCTGGTGCAGGACCTCCAGGCTGAGGAGCCTGATGTGGGGCTTGGACCCCTTGCTCTTTGGGGAGAACTTCTGCAATTGTGATTATCCTCCCATTGGTGGGTTGTCTACCTGGGTGTATGGGTTTTGACTATATCACGTCTACATCCCTCCTGCCCATCTTGTTATGGTTCCTTCTTTATATCTTTAGTTGTGGAAAATCTTTTCTGCTAGTCTTTAGGTTGTGCTCATCCATAGTTGCTTCATAAATAGTTGTAATTTTGGTTTGCCTGTGGGAGGAGGTGAGTTCAGGGTTCTATTCTGCCATCTTCAATGCTCTTGTCTTTTAAAAACTTATCTAGTGTACTCAAATTACAACACCTTCAACTTCAAGAAGCTTTATCTCTACTACACTTCAGTTATGCATAAGCAATCTCACGCCTTAAATATCATTATCACTTCGAAATGCTCCATTTTCAGGTTCTCAAACTGAAGTCCAGACATTCTGTTTTCTCAAATCTCCTGCTGTCTCACTTGCACTGAGTATCCACAAGGCCTTGGGCTCCCAGTGATGTCCAGCCCCTTTCCTATTCTCTCCAAACCATTACTTAGTTCAGATTCGTTTGTCACCTAGAGCAGCCTGGACCCCTGCATAGGCTCTTTCAGTAGTGTCCCTGCTGCTATTCCAGGATCCCTTGCCTCTTTGACCTGTAATTGTAACCGTACCCTTTTCCACTGTGGTCAACCCCAGACAGGTCCTAGCCTGACACTCAGACCCCTACACTGGCTTCACTGTTGACTCCATTGTCTAACATCAGCTGAGCCCTCTTTTGTGTTGTTTATTTATTGGCTCCCTCTCTTGTTCCACCACACTTTCTCTTCTACTTCTCCACTGTTTTCAAGCCTCCTAACCTACTTTTTTACAATGTCATATCTCACTATTCTTTTATTATACTTCTGCTTCAATCAAACTGTGCTGTTCGCCAATGCTGAAATAATCCATAGACTTTCCCATCGCCATGCTTTCCCTCTTGTTCTTTCCTCAGCCTGCATTAGTCACCCTTATCATCACTGTCAAAAGCCTATAAATCCTTCAAGGTCCAGCTAAAGTGTTCCCTTATTCATAATGTCTTCCCTGGACTCCTCACTCAAAAAAACTTCGCATTTCTATAAAACTTTGTTTATACTTCTCATATGGTATTTTTGTTATTGGACCTTACAGCTGATGATTTTGTTTGCCATAGGTATCATTCAACACTGCTATGAGCCTCTTGAGGGCAAAGATGATAATCTGGTTTTTCTTTGTATCCTTAGCACATAATTTAAGGTATGACACATGCCAGATATTTATTAATAAAAAGAAAAAATAGCAAATCATGATGATTTTAAAGCCTACTGCATTAGTCTAGCAAACAAATAATGGTGACGTGAACAAGGGGAGTAGTGGTCGGTATCTGCTCCATTCTGATAATTCTAAAAATATATCTACACATTGAGGAACACAAATTGTCGAGCTAAATTATAGAAAAATACTAGTTAACGTGATCTACAAAGAGCCAGCACCCTGTGTGCTAAATCTTTTGTATCTCATTCTCTAGCGTGCTTTCCCTTGTTGTCTCCCATATAGCTATATTGACTTGCTTGTAGGCATTCATGCATGCATACACTTATTCATTTGTTCATTCAGTATTTATTGAGCACCTACTCTGTTCCAAGCATTTTAAGTATTGGGGCTATATTTGTCAAATGGGACATATAAAGCCTTTGCTCTAATGCTAGCTTCCACTTTAGTTTGGAGAGACACAAAGTAAAAGAAAATAGTAATAAGTTATTAAGTAAATAAATCAATAAATATTTTCCAAGTATTAGTGCTATGAAGAAAATGAAGCTTTGGCATGTGTTAGAAAGTGATGGTGTGGGAAGGCAATGTTAGATAGGGTTGTCAGGAAAGATATCTTTGTGGAGATGACATTGTAGCTGAGACCTGTGTGACAGAAAAGAACCAGCTCTGAGGAGGTGGGAGGAAGTGTTTTTCAGACAAAGGGATGACTGTGTGCAAAGGTCCTGAGGCTAAAACAAGTCTGAAGTGGTCAAGTAACTCCTGTGTGCTAAATACTGTTTTTAGGACCTCAGGACATTGTGATAAAGAAGGCAGGTCTACTCTCAAAAGGTGTGATGTGAAGATTGGGCAATAGGCAAATAACAGGAGCACGAATGAGTGAACCAGTTTATTTCAGATAAAGATAATGCTGTAAATAAAATGGGTGATGTGAAATAGGATGCAAAGGATAAATATTAGTATTCACTTTCCACAAATGAGAAAACTGAGACTAAGAAAAGTTAAAATTGCATTGGTCTTATTTTAGAGGTGTCAGAGTCTTTAAAGCTGGGTCTGAGTTAATGCTCTGTGGGCTTTCCATGGCAGCACTGGCCTTTCTGATCTCAGTCTTCTTTTGAGGAACTCCGCTCACATTGATCTATATCCTTCCTGTAGCTCTTTCCACTTTTTTCCAGTTACCTTTTAATTCCATAAGTAATACATTCTCCTTGTTAATAAATAAGTAAATAAGTATTATAAATAAATATTTAATATTAATCTTTCTAGAACATTTCTTATGTACTGAAATACTCTGAAAATGTAGCAGTTTTGTATGTGTTATTTTCACATAAATGGTACTGTAGTCCACATATGTTATGGAACCTGTTTTTTTATTCAATGCGTCTGGAGGATATATGCATATTTATCCATTCCTCTATTGGTGAACATTTAAGTTATTGACAATTTTTAGCTAATACACAGATGCTGTATATTTCTGTCATGCAAGTGTGCTAGAATTTCTCTAGGTTAGAGACTAAGAAGTACAATTTCCCCCCCAGGGAAAACTCCTATATCCTGGCTCCTCAGAGCTATCTGAGAGGCTGTCTCCCAGGCTCTAGTAAGGTCCCTGAATAAAACATAACTTGCAACTTTTAGATTGTGCATTTTTCTTCAGTCAACAGAAGAAAGTCCTAGAATTATATGTATTCAGATCAGTCCCTTTGGAAGCTTTCTTTTATGAGCAAGCTTTCCTTGTATACACATGGATCTACTTACAGCCTTGAGCAAAGCCAGAAACTGGAGCCCTCCTTTCTCTCTCTCTCACTAGTCTCTCTACCTTTTATCCCCTTTATCGTCCTTCTTCCTTATTCTGTCTCTTCCTTTTCTGTCCTCCTACACCTAATCCTTATCCCCTCTAGCCCAACCCTGCATTCCCCGCTTGCTTTTTTCCTGGGCTGAGAGTTGCTGAAACTGAACAACTGAACCTTAATCAAAATATTTATGCATTTGACAGATACACCTTTAGAAATTTGCATGATATCACAACAATACACGTGGTCCTATTTTTATATCGCCCTAAGATTTCAAGATAGACTTGGATCATTTCCATCACACATGCCAAGTTGTCCCCCCTCTCTTACGCTCACATTCTATGAAGATCACTCATTCCATTTATTGCCTTCATCACAGGGACATGAGTCATAAAAATAATGAGACAGATGACTAGGGAACAACATATTAGCAATAATAATGACACTAATTCCACTCCAGAGAAAGCACAATCCAAGAAAGAATTTTCTCTGCCCACATATGTTGTTTATAGGCTAAGGAGTTTAACTGTCTGAATAACAAGGAAAATAGGCAACTAGAATTACATAGTAGTGCTTTTCATCCAGGTTGTCCAAAAGCTTTATAAACCTGGATTTACCTAATGCCATAGAGCAGGCGTAGGCAAACTATGGCACACAGGCCAAATCTACCCCATTGCCCAGTTTTGTAAATAAAATTCTACTGGAAGACCAACACCATTTGTTTTTGGTATTAATTATGGCTGTTTTCTTGCTACAGTGGCAAGGTTGAGTAGTTGGAATGGAGATTGCCTTATGGCTCCCAAAGCCTAAACTATATACTGTTTAGGCTTATATAAACTGTATATGAATTTATATAAACTATTTATAAACTATCTGGCCCTTTACAGATGCAGTTTGCTGACCCCTGCCTGCCCTATAGAAAGAGCAGAATGCAGTGATAATTCAGTAACTGTTCCAAGAAGGCATGGATCCACAGAGTCCCTTTTATCTAGCATAACTGAGCCACACAGCTGTTTATCTAGCTAGTCCCTCTTTCTTTCCCCTATCTCCTGCCTCTAATCCTTCATCCATTTTACACTGCCAGAATCATCTTAGGAAAATATTGGTTTTGTTGGTTCATTTTTGCCAGAACTCCTCTGTATCACTTTTAAGACCCTCTGTTATTGCGCTTTTATTGAAACTGATTCCTTCTGATTCTCCAACACAGTCTCCTTGTTCAGGTAGGTTAGTAATCTGAACGTACCCTACAGAGACTGTGGTGAGGTCCTGCTTCTATGCATCTGCCCAAGTTGCCTTCCCTCTTGGAACGTCCTTCTTGCTCTCTTATGTAAATCATACCCGTTCTCTAAAATCCAACTCCAAATCCCACTTCTGTATGACTCTTAGCAACCCAGCCTATAGAAATTGATCAATTCTGAGGACCATTCTTGCAACATATGGCTTCTAGTAGCCTTATAGATGCCAATCGATATTGTTTTTAGAGTCTCTTGTTCTGTTCTCCTTTACATCTATGTTTTAACTTGATAGAAATATCTATCATCCTATCTCCTTTGCTATCATTGCTCTAAACAAATGAAAGCTAAGTGTCTATTTTCACTTGGAGATATTTTAGTGACAATAACTAGGTAGTATTTTTCTAGAAAAGCAGAACATATTGTGAGAAAAAAAAGTCTTTCTTGTCAGCCTAGCAACTTCCTCCTGCCTCTCTAAAAATTCATTTCCCCAGTCCATACTTAAGTCAGAATTGCTAAGAAGAAAAATGCCACTAAAATGAGAAGGAAATCGAATGAACCATGCACATTAACATTTTCAGAATTAGATGGATAGTAAAGAACATCAATCCAATTGAGTACATTTTTAGGAAGTCATGATTTCCTAGGTCTAAATATGACCAGAATATCTTGAAAAACAAATTGGTACATAAATGTGCTGTCAGTAAGATTCTATTTTTTCCTCACTTCCACAGTACTGTTTCTTAAGCCCAAGTTGAATATTTCACTATGGCAACATGAAGTAAATTACCCAGCATCAGATTGAAATGGAAAAATTCTAACATATATATGGTACAGTAAGCCAAGCTATCACTGTAAGTGCTCAAGAGCAAGATCTTTTGTTGACTGTTTGCTGTTTCCGGTTTCTGTGAAAAAATAATCTCTCAGCTCAAGGCTTGTCCTGCCTATTCATCTCCTCTGCTATCTCATTAACTACAAGCCACCTCTACTCTGACCTTTCTTTATGTCCACGTGTTGCCGACTAAAGTTTTATTTGTTATTATTCAGAAACTCAGATTAACTGAGGGTCTTGTATTTTATTCGGCAACCCTACCCTAAACCGTTCACTTCGCCAGGTTCCTGTTGCTGAGAGTGGGTAACACAGTACAAGGCTCCTCCCCTCCAGCCAGGCACCCAAGCCAGAAACCGGGAAGACATACTAGATATTAGACTCTTCCCTCTCAGCATCCTCTCCATCACTAAGTCACATCCATACAATGAACTTGCTATCACTAAACATTAGTCCCTCTCCATTCTTAATGTCACCGCCCTAGATTCAGCCCTCGTCAACTTCTGCCTGGATCTTTGTAGTAACTTCCTGAGTGGTCTTCATGCTTCTCCTCTTGTCTTTTTTATATTCATCTCTATCTGCTCCCTGCCTGTCTCGCCAACCTTTTCCCTTACCCAACCTCCCGTACCTCCCTTGCATGTTGTTTTCCAGCCATGCTTGTTGTTGGAACGTGCCATCTTATTTCTCCTCTCTGCCTTGATTCCAGTGATCTAGAATCAACACTCTCCCCCATGCCTGCCTAAACTCTGCCCCACCTGCTGAGCACTTACCTTTTAAGACTCAAAGGTCTCTACAACTAAAAGCTGTTTCTTTATTTCTTTCTTTATTTCTTTTTTCTTTCTTTTTTTTTTAACATCTTTATTGGAGTATAATTGCTTTACAATGGTGTGTTAGTTTCTGCTTTATAACAAAGTGAATCAGCTATTCATATACATATATCCCCATATCTCTTCCCTCTTGCGTCTCCCTCCCTCCCACCCTCCTTATCCCACCCCTCTAGGCGGTCACAAAGCACCGAGCTGATCTCCCTGTGCTATGTGGCTGCTTCCCACTGGCTATCTATTTTATATTTGGTAGTGTATATATGTCCATGACACTCTCTCACTTTGTCCCAGCTTACCCTTCCCCCTCCCCATATCCTCAAGTCCATTCTCTAGTAGGTCTGCGTCTTTATTCCCATCTTGCCCCTAGGTTCTTTTTTTTTTTTAGATTCCATATATATGTGTTAGCATACAGCATTTGTTTTTCTCTTTCTGACTTACTTCACTCTGTATGACAGTCTCTAGGTCCATCCACCTCACTACAAATAACTCCATTTCGTTTCTTTTTATGGCTGAGTAATATTCCATTGTATATATGTGCCACATCTTCTTTATCCATTCATCTGTCGATGGACACTTAGGTTGCTTCCATGTCCTGGCTATTGTAAATAGAGCTGCAATGAACATTTTGGTACATGACTCTTTTTGAATTATGGTTTTCTCAGGGTATATGCCCAGTAGTGGGATTGCTGGGTCATATGGTAGTTCTATTTTTAGTTTTTTAAAAGGAACCTCCATACTGTTCTCCACAGTGGCTGCACCAATTTACATTCCCACCAACAAGAGGGTTCCCTTTTCTGCACACCCTCTCCATAAAAGCTGTTTCTTATTAGTGTGCACTTCTTCAGTTAATGGATGAGGCTTCACTGCACATCTTCTCCCCTACACTGAGCCTTTTTAAAAACACAGTGAAGTGGGTTAGTGTTAATTTGTCAGGGGAAACCACAGTGGTAGATGGCTTTATAGGGCACATGCTGCTTTGTCCATGTAACAAAGTTATCACTGCCAAAAACGGAGTGCCTTTTTGCCAGGGCTTAGTTCAGGAGCTAGGGAATCAGCTTATGGTCCAAGGGCCAGGCTAGGCTAATTCAGGAGAAGGGACGGGATAGTAAATTGGGGGGAAAATTCCTCTTGTTCACATTTACTTTGGTTTTTGTCATGTCTTGTTTTATATTAATTAATTAAGACATTTATTTATCTACTTACTTGGAACTGGGAACCTAGACCACTATTTGAGGAAAGCTGAAAAATCATGAGAAATTGAGGTAGCTACCCAACCCTGTGTTAATAAAATAACTGCCAGTGTGAATAGCATGGAAGAGAAATCCATCGTTTTTGTAGGGTGTATGGTTACAAAATTCTGTAGACAGTTATATAAGAAAGAAGTAGGCCAATTTACAGAGGTCAAAGGAAAGTCACCCCTAAGATTTTAAAAGCAGCTACCTTTAGTTGGAAACGTGGCTTACTTAAAAAAAAATTAACCCTTAAAATAACTTACTGCTATTTTGTATGTCCTCTACTAAGCACCTTTAAATGTTGGTTTCCGCTGACAACCTTTTAAGAATTAAGTCATAGGTGTATGCTCTATTCCCTAATAAGGCTTTTGGATAACATTTAAAACAATGGTTCTCAATCTTGGCTGCACATTAGAATCACAAGGGGAGTGTTTAAAAAGCAATATTACCTTGGACCCACCCCCAGAAATTCTAATTTAATTGGTCTGGTGTGAGACCCCTGGCAATGGCATTTTTTCAAAGACCCCCAAGGTGATTTATGTGCAGCCAGGTAGAGAAGCACTGATGAAGTTTAATAATTGACCTCTTTTACTCAGGTTTCACCTTTTACTTTATATAAAATGTACCCATTCCAAGAACAGTCTGAGCGAGAGGCAAGGCTGCAGGCTGGTTGCATGTAGGAGCAGCACATGCTTCTCCCGTGGCTGCTCCTCTTCAGTCAAGCGTCTGAGTACTCAGAGTCCATAGCCCACAACCCAGATAGCTGAAAGTTCTGTGTCACACACATGGAACACACTGCCCATACATCTTCAGCCTCATAAAGGGCTGGAAGTCTTGACCTTATATATGGTACTAAAAGGTAGTTGCTCTTTTAAATCCTGAGAAGGATGCTTTAAGGAACAAATAGACTTGGAATTCAACCATGCTGCTCTTACTCAGAAATGTAATACCTTTCCAAAGGATGAATGGATTCCAAAGTTATTCAATAATTACACTTGCATAGAGCCACAATTTATAGAATTTTATAGAATGTTTCTCACATCCTACCATTTCACATTAAATAGTGCCAGTCTGAAACAGGAATTTGATCTCTTAGGATTTTATGTCCAGTAACTGAAAGCCCCAGGGCATCCTGCATAGGGGTGCTGTGGAAAGAATGTCTTCATCTTTTGTAACAGTTATGAAGGAATTATGGGAGTTACTACTGACATTAAACATCATATGTAGGAGGTAGTACATTTTATGATTTATAAATTGACCTATAAATAGCAGTAGGAAAAACAGTCTAGCAGCAAACATAAAACTGATAAGATAAATAAAAGCATCAGTAGTTTCAAAACACAGGAGCTTCCTTTTATAGCTGCAAGAGATGATTGCTTTCATTGTTATCTCAATTCTTATCTATTTTTTCTATAGTTTAGCAGATCCAGGCCCCACGTCCTATTGTGTTTTCCTGAAAATATGCTTTCTGAGAGTGGGAAAGAGTTAGCATGCATTCAGTGGGCTCCTTCCCTTACTCTTGAGGCGCTAAACAATATAAATCTCCCACCAAAATGATATACTGCGGGCATCCCTCTAAATTCTGAAGCTCTCATCTATTCCCATAATGACTCCTTCATTGCCATGGGTGTGTATAGGAAGCTCGGGTGTTGGGAACATTGTGTCAGAGATTCCCTATTTCTACCCCTCCTATTGGTAAATGGGCTTACCTGTATGGACAGCAAGTCATGGCTTCAGCTTTCTAATGGAATGGATTTGCTATAGGAAGCTACTCTGGAGTAGGAGAGAGGAGTTGGAAGACTGGGCAGATAGATCTTTTGCGGGGAGCTCTTTAGTTAAACGTGGCCCCAGTAGTCATTTGAAGTTACTTTATGGCCAGTAACAAAAGGCGATAGAGAGATAAATGGAGAGGGGAGAGAGAGAGAGAGAAGGGAGGGAGTGAGGGAGGGAGGGAAGGAGGATGCTCTACATCACAAAGTAGGACAGGGTTTTGCATGTAATCTGTTCCTTTGTTTGCAGAGAAGAAATACTGTTAAGCTCAACCAGCATAATCTATGGCTAGGGGGGTTTCTGGTTGGCTAGGAGCAGAATTGAGGGACTGGGATGGAAGCCTTTCACTCTTTTTTAGTATCCTAAGCATGATTACCATATTCAGAAAGGCAGTACTTGGCCCTACCAGGAGGGGAAAATTAGGATTCATCACCTTCTCTTATCAGCCAGTGAGAGAATGTTGAATTTGGTGTTTGGTTGATTAGATTTGTTAATATAATTCTGTGTCTGCAATACTTTCAAGATATGTGCTGAGGGTAAAATCACCATCTGGGATAGTGTGATAGATACTCTCAAATAGCACACCTACTAAACAGAGCAGGATACTCTTTGAATTTTTAATCTAGTTCTTCTGAGCCAGAACCAGAAACAGGAGTTTCTGATGAGATGATGGTTGCTATTTCTATATTATTTCCCAAAAATGATCTGACATTGAGACACCACACATACATACCCACAAAATAGTCACAGATTTATATATTCTTCCAGCATGGGCCCATGGGATTACTACTGGATTCATCAGGGATCTGTGGGTTCTTCCTTCAAGATATCTTGGGTCTTCTTTTCTTCCTTTCATGTTGTGTACTACTGCAATAGCCTTTAAAAAAGTTTTCATTGAAATATAATGTAGCTATAATTTTATCAGGCAAGTTGTTGGGATTGGTTACAGAGGAAGGATCAAAGATGAATTTTTTAAACATGACTTGGTTCATTTTGGATAAAAGTAAAAAAATAAAAATGTGTCTCCTGAGCTTGCTGAAATTTCTGTAAAATCTCCTCTTCCATTTCCATTGGTATACCTCAGTGAGACTCATTTCTGTACTGTTTTTTGTATATTTTTAAATTTTAAAAATTGTGGTAAAATATACCTTTACCATTTTAAGCATTTTTAAGTGTACAGTTCAGTGGCATTAAGTACATTCATGTTGCTGTTCAGTCATCAATATCATCCACGTCCAGAACTTTCTTCATCTTGCAAAAACTCTGTACCCGTTAAACACTAACTCCCCATTCCTCCTTCCCCCCAGCTGCTGGCAACCACCATTCTATTTTCTGTCTCAGTGAATCTGACTACACTAGGTACCTTACGTAAGTAGACTCATACAGTATTTATCCTTTTGTGACTAGCTTATTTCACTAAGCATAAAGTCCTTAAGATTCCTTCATGTTGTACCTTGTATCAGAATTTCCATCCTTTTAAAGGAATATTCCATTGTATGTGTATATACCACATGGTTTTTATCCATTCACCAGTCAGTGGACATTTAGGGTGCTTCTGCGTTCTGGCTATTGTGAATGATGCTGCTATGAACATGGGTGTGCAAATATCTGTTCAAGTTCCTGCTTTCAGTTGTTTTGGGCATATACTCAGAAGTACAATTGCTGGATCATATGGTAATTCTGTATTTAATTTTTTGAGGAACAACCACTTTGTTTTCTGTAGTGGCTGTACCATTTTACATTCCCACCAGCAGTGCACAAGGGTTCCAGTTTCTACGCATCCTCACCAACACCTGTTATCTCCTATCTTTTTTTTATTTAATTTTTTGTAATTTTTTAAAAAACTGAAATATAGTTGATGTACAATATTATATAAGTTACAGGTGTACAACATAGTGATTCACAATTTTTAAAGGTTATATTACATTTATAGTTATTATAAAACATTGGTTATATTCCCCGTGTTGTACAATATATCTTTGTAGCTTATTTTACACATAATATATAGTTTATACCTCTTACTCCTCTACCCCTATATTGGCCCTCCCCCCTTCCCTCTCCCAACTGGTAACCACTAGTTTGTTCTTTATATCTGTGAGTCCACTTCTTTTTTTGTTATATTCACTAGTTTGTACTTTTTAGATTCCACATATAAGTGATACCACACAGTATTTGTCTTTCTCTTTCTCTAATTTGACTTATTTCACTTAGTATAATGCTCTCCAAGTCCATCCATGTTGGCAAAATTTTGTTTTTTTTATGACTGAGTAGTATTCCATTGTGTGTGTGTATGTATATATATATATATTATATGTATATACACACACTACATTCTCTTTATCCATTCATCTGTTGATGGACACTTAGGTTGTTCGCTGTCTTTTTTTGATGATAGCCACCCTAATGAGTGTTAAGTGGTATTTCATAATGGTTTTGATTTGCCTTTCCTTAATAAGTGATGTTGAGCATCTTTTCTTGTGCTTATTGGATATTTGTATATATCCTCTTTGGAGAAATGTTTATTCCTTTGCCCATTTTTGAATTGGGCTCTTTTTTTGACATTGAGTTGTAGGAATTCTTTATGTACTCTGAGTATTAACCCCTTATCAGGTATATGACTTGCAGATATTTTCCCCATTCGGTGGGTTGCGTTTTCACTCTGTTGACAGCGTCTTTTGATGCACAACTACAATAGCTTTTAATGTTTCCAGCTAAACCCAGTCTCTGCTTCTCTCCCTCCCTCCCCCTCTCCTTCACATCTCCCCCTTCCTCTCCTCTCCCCTCCCTCCTCTTCCTCTTTCTCAACTCCCCTACCTACCACCTTCTTTCCACCATCTCTACCCCTTCCCCAAATGTGTAATCTCTCCTCTGCAAATTCCTTCTCTTCCCTCAGAGTTCACTTCCTTCACAGTTTTTAATTTTCATTTGAAGGCTTTAAGTAGACATAGTAATAGATGTTGGGATCAATCCCTGAGCTTTGATAGTTTGCACAACTACCATATTTGCATAGCTGTCATTTTTTTCAGTGATGAGCCATATACCCTGTTGGGCTGAGTCATTTCACTGAGTGAAGGAGGATGTAGTAGATTGGCTTTCCAGCATTACATGGACTCCAGGTCTTGTACACAGTGCTTCCAGAAAATAACATTTTGCTACCCTGGAGGATCTGAGAAGGTGGCTCAAAGGAGGCAGAAGAGTCTCAGTGCTTTGGTTGTTCTGGACGTATCTTTGAGGATAATATAATGGAACAAACCCTGAAAGTGTAGTGGGCCAGGGAACTCCACTGAATTTCCCCCAGAGACAAATATGTGGAGAAGAGTTCTGGGTTATTGCTTCCTGTGCAAATCAGCTGTTATGGACCACATAACAAGTAAAAAAACCGAAGCAGAAATTGTTCTTACTATGAAATGGTGCATGTTAATAAAACAGGCAACAGAACTACTTTGGGGACACAAAACATGTAAGGAAAACCTTTAAAAAACTTCTAGAAGGCATAACAACTAATAAACATAAGTATCCTGTATTCTGATAGTAACTTTATTGTAAAGTACATACACAACAAAAAATACTTTTACTAAAAGGGCAAAAAAAAAAAACACGCAGAGGGGCCTTATGAATAAATTATTATCCATTTGTCCATGTCTTTCACAGCGTTACTATTTAATTTGCACAAATCCTATGAAGTGGACAGTTTTTCACTCCAGAATGAGTTTTATTTATTTTCTTGAATTATTAATGATACACTTTATTAGCCATATGTCAACATCATGGACACATTTTTCACCGAAGGGACAGTGGCTTTGGTGTGAAAGAGAAAGCAGCTATGACCTCTCCTGGCAGCAGCTCCATTTCCCCCATCTTGCCCCGGGAGGGTACTCCATTTTCCTGCCACGATTTCTCACAAAGGGGACTGTGAATTTCTCCCACTTCCTTTTCAACAGATGTTGAGAAAATTCCTACACTCAACGAAATGAGGCTGGGCATCTGGGGATTTGAAATACTGACTTTGCAGCAGATTCTTATTTACCAGTCAGTGCTAGGCTTTGGCCTCTGAGCCAGAGCCTTCCTGCTTTTGTATTCACTCGCATTGCTATGTTAGCACCTCCGGGGAAAATCTCTTTCTGTGTAATATGGAAGATTTCCAGAAAAGCAAAATGTGTAAAGTTTTGTTGTTTTAGTCCCTCAAAAATGTTTTGCTTTCCCCCATGTTTTCCACCTTTTTTTCTTTTTTCTTTTTTTTTTAATATTAGATATATGTCCCCCAAGCTCAATGCATTTTTTTAAAAAATTTATTTATTTATGGCTGTGTTGGGTCTTCGTTTCCGCGCGAGGGCTTTCTCCAGCTGCGGCAAGCGGGGGCCACTCTTCATCGCGGTGCGCGGGCCTCTCACTATCGCGGCCTCTCTTGTTGCGGAGCACAGGCTCCAGACGCGCAGGCTCAGTAGTTGTGGCTCACGGGCCCAGTTGCTCCGCGGCCTGTGGGATCCTCCCAGACCGGGGCTCGAACCCGTGTCCCCTGCACTGGCAGGCAGATTCTCAACCACTGCGCCACCAGGGAAGCCCCATCTTTTTTTCTTAATGACTCCATCTTGTTTGCTCTTTAATGAAAGGATTATGCCATCATCATGGTTGAGAGTTTAATTTCACATTATCCTGAGGGATGTACTCTTCCAAATTATCCTCATGTCAGTGCAGTCATAGGAATTACATCTGCATTTTTGAATTACAATGTTTGGCACATGTCCCTTTAGGGTTTCAGTTGTTTAAAAAAGGCAGGGAAAAATACTGAAAATCGCTGTCGGAACAACATGTTCAGTGCTCCAGAAAAGGTCTTTTACCATCTTACTAAATTCTTCAAGCTACAGTACGGAAGAAATATAATAGCAAGTGGAAACTTCTAAAGACCAAATAAAACTAGTTTTTAGGGAAAAAAATGATAATATTGCCTGAATCCTAAACATGAAGTGATGACTTCTATATCCTTTTGGCTCAGGGTTGCTAATTACACTTTGTCCTTTGGCCGTCTTGAAATCAAGAATGGCATTTCATGTTAGTCACCAAGACAGTCACCTTAGTCTCAGAGTCCAAATAAGTAGGTTGCTGTACAGATCCATTATGCACTCATCAAACAGTCTAGAAGCACGTGGACTCAAGTGTTGACAGTGATTGTTTCTGGGTGGTGGGATTATGGATTTTTTTCCTTTCACTTGTCTGTCTTTCCTAAATTATTCACAATGAGCACGTATAGTTTTCATGATTTTCTGAATCTGGGTCTCCCTCAGAATCCAGAGCCTGAGAAAAGTGCTCACATGAAGTGTTCTTTTGGGAGGTGGTCTCAGGGAAGGAAGTGGAAGGAAAAGAAGAAAGAGTAGAAGACAGGGAAAGTAAAACAAGTAAGGAATTATCACTGTGGTCAACAGAGACTCAGTACCTGTGGACCTTCTGAGGAGACATGCAGAATGCATTGCACAGTTATCTTCTAGATAAGCATGGATGGAAGGAGCATTTATCCACCAGCGCCCACTGTTTCATTGGTCATTGGTTGCCTTACGTGGTGCTAACTTCATAGAAATTCTGTTTGAGCCTGTACGAGTGCCAAGCAGCTTTCCAAAGATGCCCCTACTGTGACAGCATCTAAAAGCCCCAGGGCTGGGAGCCAGAGATATAAAAAGGTGGCTGAAAAGACTGCTTGCCACAGTAAGGGCTAGAGTAAAATGTAAGCCTACAGGATGTGAGGCACATGAGGTTCTAATGTAACGATGCAAAGATAATAGACATTTTCATTTTGCAAAAAAAAAAAAAACAACCTAAGAATAATAAAACTCTTGGAGCTTTGTTTGCTGCTTCAAGTGAAAATAGATTTTTTATTTGTTTGTGAAATAGGTACTTGCATTATTTTTCTATTACTGCTGTTAACAAATTGCCAGTAATGATTTGGGTGTTTGAGTGGCTTAAAAAAACACCCATTTAACCTTGAAGACATTATGCTAAGTGAAATACGCCAGATGCAAAAGGACAAATACTGTTTGGTTCTACTTATGTGAGGTATCTAGAGTAATCAAATACACAGAGAGAGAAAGTAGAACTGAGGTTAATAGGGGCTGGGGAGTGCAGAGAAATGGGGAGTTGTTTAATGAAAATGTTCCGGAAATGGATAGTGGTGATAGCTGAACAACAGTGTGAATGTACTTAATGCCACTGAACTGTACACTTAAGATGGTTAAAATGCTAAATGTTATGTATACACACAAAAAACCCACTTATTTATGATCTCACAATTCTGTCAGTTTAAAGTTAGGGTACAGCATGGCTAAGTGAGCTCCTCTGATTAGAATCTCATTAAGGCCAAAATCAAAGTGCCAGCAGAGTTGTGTTCCTTTCTGGGGACTCCACGGATGAATCTGCTTCCAAGCTCATTGAGTTTGTTGGCCAAAATCAGCTCCTTGTGTTTGTAGGACTGAAGCCCCATTTCCTAGCTGGCTGTCAGCCAGGTGATGGTCTGTGCTTGTAGGGGTTGCATTATTCCAATCAACTGAGCATTTTCTCTCTGCGTGTCTTCACATTATCTTTTCTCTGTGTCTGTGTCCAAATTTCTCCTTTTTATGAGGATACTAGTCATATTGGATTAGGGCCCACCTCATTTTAACTTGATTATCTCAAAAACACCCTATTTCCAAATAAGGTCACATTCTGAGATACTGGGATTAGGACCTCAACATACCTTTTGGGGGTACACAATTCAACCTGTGACACCGGATTGTGTTGGTACACAATTCAACCTGTGACACCGGATTGTGTTACCAGGTTGAAATAACATATTTCCAAGATTTAGTGATTAGGACGTGGACATCTTTTTCAGGGAGGGACACATTTTGCCTGTCACACCTTAGAACTTTCCTTTATGACCATCTGTTAGAATAACCCTCAGAGTGGTCACACTCCTTGATTTGTTAGCACTTTGCAGATATTGAGTTTATTAGTCCAGAATAAATTTGAAGAGGAATTAACATTATCTGAAAAAAGATGTTCACAGTTGCATATAATTATCCAGGAAATTTCTGGAGATAAGAGTTAACATTTTCTGATTATGGTTATAAATGATTATCCTGCAAGACCCTTTGGTGTGGGCTGTATATATATATAAAAGACTCTCCTTAAATGGCCTTACCCAATGCTATTTTTTAAATACTCAGAGGAATAAATTGTAACCTATGTACTTGCTTCCAAAATTCTTTCCTTTTCATAAAAGGACCCCTTTGAATTAAGAATCTAACTTTCTTGAAGGCCTTCAGCGTTCATTCATTCCTATTTATTTTCCTTTCTTTCTTTTGAAGTAGTTTTCTCTTTCCCTTATCTTTTCATTTATTCATTCATTTACTTATATATTCATTCAACAAACATTTACTGGCCTTCTCTGTGCCAGATATATTCTAGATAGTGGGGGATATAAAGATGAATCAGGCCTAGTCCCTCCCCTCAGGTGGCTCACAGTATAGTGATTAGAATAGTTATCCTCTTCCAATCCATTCTCCACACTGTCTTCCCAACTAGACCATCATCAATGAAGTCTCTTGTCTCCATCTTCCACCTTTTACAACTCAGCACAGTGCTTGACTTAGCATGACCTTGGATTTTTCCTATTATGTTAAATTTAATATTTTCAATTGCTTAACCTTTAGGATTTTCACCTTTAAATGGCACAGATACCAATTGTGCCCTGCCTCACTTCCTCTTGGTCCACCTTTTCAACTCTAGTTGTTGCTGTGGCAACCAGCTGCAGACCTCAGAACAACTCACCTCAGCTGCACCATGTACTTCTGCGTTTTGCCAAGGGACTTGCTGCTACTGCTGGGTAGTAAACCTTCAGGAACTTGCTTACCCGTTTGTATCACAGATAAGGTTACCAGATAAAATATAGGACACACGATTAAGTATGTATTTCAGATAAGAAACTTTTTCTTTTTCTTTTTCTGTTTTTTTTTAGTATGTGTGTCTCAAATATTGTATGGAAAAAACTTATACTAAATAATTTTATGGTTTATCTGAAATTCAAATTTAACTGGGCATTTAAAATTTTTATTTTCTAAATCTGGCAACCTTAACTGCAAAGCTATAAGTGTGAATGAGTTATTACTTGCTAGGTGCAACCTTTGACCAGTGGAGGAAGGGCTACAGTGGATACATTCCCCTCTGTTGTTCCTCAGGGGGACAATTCTGAGAACCATTCTAAGTGGCTTCTCAGAGGATCCCCCACAGGGCTGAGCTATGGTTGACACAGCTATGAGTAGCTTATTAACAAGCCTTGGTTTGTTTCTTCACCTTTCCCTGGTTCATTCTTTCCAGTTCCCCTCTCCAATTCTTTGGGATTACTACTTGCATGCCAATTCTTCTCTCCACCACTGCTTTTGGAGGAAACCCAAGCTAAGCGCTTTCTTTTCCATTATTATACTCAAGCTCCAGGTACAATGCCTAGTTTAATTGTGGAGCTAGATTGAAATTGTAATTTTGATAGAGTAGTGGGGTCATAAGAGTCATAGCCTTGGATTGTCCATTTCTGGCATTTAATCATATCTAGGCATGTTTAGTGAACTGAAGGGATAGGCCTAAGAGAAATCGGTGTGGGAAAGAATCCAAGGAGTATTCACATCTAGGGTTCAAAGACACTGGTGAAGTGTCTTGAAAGAAATTGATCAGGGGTTCGAGATAGCATACTGCATATATACATTTTAAACTCTCCTCTCTCCAAAATCCTGTTGAAATATCAGACATGAAATATATTTAAAGAATAAATCCATAGTAGCGTTGAAAAATAAGAAAGACTGCTTTGAAGAGATCAGGTATTTTGAGTAATTTATGCAAGATGGAAAAAAAAATAGAAGACATCATATTGGCTAAAGAAGTAGAGCAGGGGAAAACTCAAAGCAGCCATAGGAAAGGGCTTCCACAAAGGTGCAGCTATTCTTTCTCAATTCTAGCTCAAAATGATAGATACAAAGATGAGTGAATGTTGGGGTGGTGCTACAAGCAGTACAGGCTCCTTCAGAAACAGCTGGGCCAGTTGGACACCTGTCCTTTTGCCATATATCTATTCATCTATCTAAACTACCCATCAGGCTGGCATGAGAGATGTTTTCCCCAATAAATAGTACTGATAAAGTTGTTTATCGATTATCTTATTGGGGGGAAAAAAGAAAGTTATGGTTTTACCTCATACCATATACAGAAGCAACAACAAAAATCCAGTTGTATTGAAGATCCAAACGTTTAAAAAGTACAAGATATTAGACAAGAATCTATAACAGACCACCTTTATAATATTTGAGGTTGATAAGCCCTTCCTAAGAAATACCTGAAACCGAGAAGCCATAAAGGCAAGAGGGAAGGGAGGAAGGAAGAAAGAAAGAAGTAATCTAATGTATTTCTTACATCAAAATTAAAATTTCTGGGGACTTCCCTGGCGGCCCAATGCAGGGGACGCGGGTTTGATCCCTGGTGAGGGAATTAAGATCCCACATGCCACAGGGCGTGGCCAAAAAAAATTAAAATTTCTGCATGGCAAAATTTATCCTTATTTATCATAAGCAAAGGTAAAAGACAACTGACAAGGCTGGAGAAAATGAGGCACAAGGTTAATATTACTAATCTGCACATTGCCCCAATAAATTAATACGAAAATGATACACACCAGAAGAAAGTAGGCAAATGATATTGTAGTAGACTGTTCACAATGATCTGTTTCCCTTCCCTGTAAGAGAATTATGCTTTACAGTTTCAGCAAGCTCAGGCATGGCCATATGATTTATTTGAGTCAATGATATGTGCTGCAGGCAGAAGTTTTAAGACTTGGTATTTGATTTGCCATGTTCTGTTTACCTTCTGCCAAGGCAGCCAGAGATATCCTGGATAGTGGCTGCTCCCAACCAATCCAAGATTGAAATATTGTGTGAGCAAGAAATAAATCTTTGTTTAAAACCACTGAGATTTGGGGGTGGTTTGACACCATGGCTTAAGCTTGCCTGTCCTGACCCATGCAGAAATCAGTATCAGAATACAGGTGCTATTACAACAAAATCTATAAAACATACGGCATAGATTTAAAGGTTGTGCTCTGGGCTCTGAGGAGACTGTCAGAAGCTAGGAGGTAAGTGAGACATGTCAGGCAGTAGAAAAAGTTTTAGTAAAACTGTTATCTACTGTAGCCTGAAAGGCAGATCATCTACATAATGAGCTTGTGGTTTTAGGGGAAGAGGATGAAAAACAGAATGTTTCATGTGTTGGTAACTTTTGTCTACATTTCTCAAATTATTACAAAATAGATGAGCTTAGATAATTAACTGGTTTGTAAACATAAATGAAAGAGAATTGAGAGTCTAGAAATTGGTGGGCCTTTAAGGGCTTGAAATTGAGTTTAAACTTAAAACAGTGTGAAATAAAGTTTTTGAGCAATAAAAGCAGATTTAATTTCAAGAATTACACCAAGGAAAAAATCAAAATACATGGCCTCCTCCATGCCTATTGTTAAAATCTTTAAATCCTTTTAACCTCTTTTCTCAGTGCAGCATCAATTAAGGGTATAATCCTCACACCCATCATTAAAAACTCTCAGTAGATTAAAATTCCTAGAGTTTGAAAGTTCAGCTAAATGTGTGACACCCTTCATTTGGGTAAAATGGCTCAGGAAAAGAGACTGAGGGTGTGACTTGGAGGAGTCACATGGAGGAGTGATGAACTCAAGGTACTCAAACTTAGGGAGAAGGGAGAAATCTAGATATCTAAAAAAGAGGTGGAAATGTGGTTACTGGCACACAGAGCTGACTAGAATGCAGTTGATAAGAAGCCAACTTAAGTTTTTGAAGAAAAAAAAAATTGTGCTGCCAGAGAGACGATGAGCCTGGACTACATAGTTTGTTTCTGAGGCTTAAAATGATACTTGGACTTCAGCCTCTTTGGGATGAGAAGCAGTTCACAAAAGCTGCTGGATTTCCAAGGAAGGCAGTTTCCTGATGCCAACTTCATATATAGCCTTGAAGCATAGTTGAAAAAGAAGAACCTCCTGGATGGTGAAGTCAAGAACCACAGGCAAGCAGTGGAGAGCAAAACTACTTGAAGGAAGAGCAACCAGGGCCTATTCCCAGGATAATTTTCTAAGCCTAGGGCAGGGGCCCCTCTAAACATCTGTATGGTGAGATTTCATTATTGCTGTGGGTCAGTGGCTACCCAATGTCTCCCATTCTTCCTCTTTCTCAATGGGAGACTTTAACGCAGTTATTCTATGCCTGTTTCACCATTGTATATTAGATGTGTGGATCTCTGATGTAGAAACTACGCTGTGCTTTGAGAATCTTGATTTTGAGCTTGAAGCCATGATTGCGTAGTGGTTAAGGTTATCTTCTTTAGAGAAGGGGTAAAGTGAGAGGGGAGAGAACTGGTATTTGTCAACCAGAAGGTTAGACTGCATCAGGTCTTTATTATTGCTCCCTAATGTGAAATTCCCCTTCTTCCTGGAGGATCAAACTCCCCAGCCTTTTTGAACTGGTCATGACCATGTGTTGCTTTGGCCAATGAAATGTGAGCAAAAGTAACATTTATCCCTTCTAGGGAGAAAAATTATGAGTCCGTACATACTTCATCAAATTCTATACTCCATTGGCCATGGCAACCATCATTGTTGTGGCTACTAAATAGTGGCAGCTCCCACTATTAACTTGGGTCCTGGAGTGAAGATAAGGGGTCTGACCTGTGGTAAACATGGAGTGTGAGAAACCAACCTTTCCTCTTGTAGGCTACTGAGATTTGGGGGGTGTTTGGGTAACATAACCTAGCCTATCCTAACTGATAGCTATAAATAAGTAATTGGGAAAAGATTAAAGTACAAATGGCCAGTGAACATACGAAAACAGATGAGTTAACTGGGTAGTAGAAGTACCAAGGAAAGCAGTACATAAACCTTGGGACTTTTTCTAGAGTACATTTAAAACACTCCTAGAATTTAATTTTTGAATTGGGGATTTGTCAGGAGATGGGAGTTTTTTTGATCAGATGGGAGACATAGGGTTACAGTTAGGAAACAATTTCTGATTATATCTAGTTTTCACATGTGCACCTTCAACAAGAATGGCTGAATGGTTGGGTGAATCATATTCACTCTGACACTTAACATTGTGTTTGTCTTTCTTTTAGTCTTCAAACTGGTTCATTTACCTTTCTACTCATAGAAGACGTTCCCCCACTCCCTAAGGGATACAGCCCTAAATTGTATCTACTCACTGTCCCTAGATCAAAGTCCAAACTCTCAGGATGATATACAGTATTCTCTATCTCATCCGTATACAGTCCCTTTTTGTCTAGCAACTTATGGGTTAAAAGATAGATCTGCCCACACTCACCCATACCCAGTATACAAATAATTACAAAACATTTTGGTAGTAGTAGACTATAATTGGTATTCACAATTTTCCCTTTTTCTATCCTTAACAATAGTTCACTATGGACAGGGTGTATTTCCCTACCCCACTGATTTTGTTTATAGCCACGTGCCTTGCTTTGGCTAATGGAGTGTGAGCAGATCCAACTTGTGCCATGCTGGACTAGAGGCTTTAGACGTGCTTGTGTGGCTTAACTTTCTTTTTTTTTTAACATCTTTATTGGAGTATAATTGCTTTACAATGGTGTGTTAGTTTCTGCTTTATAACAAAGTGAATCAGCTATACATATACATATATCCCCATATCTCCTCCCTCTTGCGTCTCCCTCCCACCCTCCCTATCCCACCCCTCTAGGTGGTCACAAAGCACCGAGCTGATCTCCCTGTGCTATGCGGCTGCTTCCCACTAGCTATCTATTTTACGTTTGGTAGTGTATATATGTCCATGCCACTCTCTCACTTTGTCACAGCTTACCCTTCCCCCTCCCCATATCCTCAAGTCCATTCTCTAGTAGGTCTGTGTCTTAATTCCCATCTTGCCACTAGGTTCTTCATGACCTTTTTTTTTTCCCCTTAGATTCCATATGTATGTGTTAGCATACGGTATTTGTTTTTCTCTTTCTGACTTACTTCACTCTGTATGACAGACTCTAACTCCATCCACCTCACTACAAATAACTCAATTTCGTTCCTTTTTATGGCTGAGTAATATTCCATTGTATATATGTGCCACATCTTCTTTATCCATTCATCCGATGATGGACACTTAGGTTGCTTCCATGTCCTGGCTATTGTAAATCGAGCTGCAATGAACATTTTGGTACATGACTCTTTTTGAACTATGGTTTTGTCAGGGTATATGCCCAGGAGTGGGATTGCTGGGTTGTATAGTAGTTCTGTTTTTAGTTTTTGAAGGAACCTCCATACTGTTCTCCATAGTGGCTGTATCAATTTACATTCCCACCAACAGTGCAAGAGTGTTCCCTTTTCTCCACACCCTCTCCAGCATTTATTGTTTCTAGATTTTTGGATGTTGGCCATTCTGACCGGTGTGAGATGATATCTCATTGTAGTTTTGATTTGCATTTCTCTAATGATTAATGATGTTGAGCATTCTTTCATGTGTTTGTTGGAAATCTGTATATCTCCTTTGGAGAAATGTCTATTTAGGTCTTCTGCCTTAACTTTCACTTTAGTGCTCTGTTCCTGAACTGCGATGAGATCATGCCCCTGGTAAACTGCTGTTCCCTCACCCTGCATCCGCAGTTAGACATGTTGAGCAGCTCAAAATGCAACCCATAGCTTGGAGCTGAATGCCATTGAGCCACAGCTGACCCACAAATCTGTGAATGAGAAATGAATGCTTATTGTTATAAACTACTAATATATGTAGGCTTTTTTAACCACAGCAAAAGTTAACACAGTTCCCATTTAGAAAGGGGAAGAATAGGAGACACAGAACAGTCACTAGGCCGTGGTAATTTTGAAATCCCCTGGGAAGATGCTATGAGGGTTCCTTACCCTTGGGCTGGGAACATTCCTTGATTAGACTCTGATCCTGTACTCTGAGAGAACTCCCTTGTTCACTGATCTCCATGGTTCATGGGTCTACCCTCTGGGGGACCCATTCTTTGTTCATTATTCTCCTTGGCCACATCCAAAATACGTTTTGGGGAGAAAGCTCTCTTTAGGGGCTTCAGAGCCTTTGAAGTCACCCACCTAATCATGGAAGGTTAAAGAACCCAGGTTTGTTTATTGTCTAGATGATCCAAGGTACTTTGTTCTAGGCTTACGGTTTCCTTAACAGTACAGTTACCTCCAAATTTAGTAATCTATTTATATTTAGTTAGTTCTGTGTGTCAGTAACTACAATCAAAGTTTTTTTCTGGACATAATTTTCAAATATTCCTTATTTGTTTCTTTACCCCCAGACCTCTTTCAACTTATGGTTAAAAATATTTAGAACAGCCCATGGAAATGCTACCCCCTTAATTTGGTCTCTGTCTGGAGTCACTTTGAGAAGTTTTACTGGGCATTTGAGGCTTTAAGCCTGTTTTATACCGTCTCCTATCATTTGCATTATGCAAGCAAATGGCTTTTCCAGTTTTACAAGGCCCCAGTTTTCTGGACCTTCCTTTATCCTTTGATTTCTTCTCAGAAACCAATCACTCCTCTTTTAGGTCATCTTTCTTATATTATCTTGCCAAACGGAATCAATAGAACCTAACACATGGAACTAACATTTTGTTTTTCATCCTCTTCTGTTATAAACACCAACTATGTAACCTCACCATCTGTAATTAAGTTAATGTACTGATAGTACCAAATGTTTTGCCGTTAAATTAAATAGATCTCTAGTCATCCAGGCTGTTCGTGTCTCCTTGCCATCAAGCTGCCTGACCACTAAGGCAATGATGCATACTTTTGCTATCTTTACAGTTTCATCCCACTTCTGGTACCAGTTTCTGAATTAGGCGAAGTTAGGCTTTAAAAAGAACACCTTGGCAGCTGTGAGTACAAAAGTGTTTGAAGAGACCAAAGTGAGAAGAATTGTTTAGGAGGCTAATGCCCTTATTTGGTGAAAGTTACCTAGATCCTACCTATAATACGATGTTGAAAAAATATATATAAAACAGATTTCTCAATCAGTTGTTTTCAGTAGAGTAAAATAGTGAGGTCTTGATCTCATCTCATAACTAAAATGAGCAAGAAACTGGTTGATGAATCACACTGTTTGAACAGTCTGTTATTTCTTTCATCATAACAAACCAAATAGATTGTTTATGACTGACCAGAATAACAACTGAAAATTTAATGAATCTACTGCAGTCTTGTCACTTCAGTCAAACAGTATAAAGGCAGTCAATGGAAATATCATTCTTGCTTTATTCTGATGTAAGGTATTCAGCAGTTAGCATGAGCTCCTCTGATTAGAAATGCAGACATAGAACCCTTGGGGCAAAGGCTTGCTCACTTGCTGTTAGAATCCCCCTAAGGACCAATTTCAAGCCCAGTGAAGTATATGATTTCGAAATTAATAGAAAATATATATTAACAAACACTCAGGTCAAGGAGACCTATGAAATACTACTTAATTTTGAGAACAGAAACTTACAGGACAAATGCATTATGAAAAATGAATGTTTTCAATGACAAGGACTTTTATCCAGTATCCATAAAGAGCCCAATAAGGAGACCATTCTTCCATATAGTAGAATACAAGCTCTCAGAACTAGGACTCCAGTTTAGGGTATTCAGTTGCAAATGAGCAATTCATCATATAGCCAAAGAGAAAAATCGCTCCAGATTTGTGTCATGTGGCTTTGATTCCAGGCATTACTGTTTGGAGCAAGTTAATCCTACTAAAATAATTTAGGGAACATAATTATTTCCTTAGCACAAAGAAACATGTTCAACTATGTGTGTTTATTACTATGTGCTATTTTACTTAAAGACGATAGCTATGTAAGTATGTGTGACCAAAAATAAAATAAAGGAAGCAGAAGAAAAAAAGAAAGAAATGCTCCCAGCTTCCACAAAAAGGTCTATAGTTACTCTCACAGTTTGGGTTTCCTGGAAAGCAAACTCTGAGGTGGGGAGTTGCATGCAAGAATGAGTTGGTGAGTGTTCTCATGATCAACACCTCTCGGGGTGTGAAGGAAGGAAGATTAAGAAGGAGAAGTTATACTTCATGCAATCAAAACAAAGGCTTTAACCCAACACCTCAGAGAATTCTGGAGCCGAAATATCCCTGCAAGGTTGTCCCAAATTGGAGTAAGGGCCTGGACTATTATTACTTCTCCCACAACTCCCCTCCCACCACCTTCCACACCCCACCCCCAGGGTAGCCCTTCCACCCTGACCAGTCAGTCATTGGACACAGGCTGTCCAAGGAAAGGAGATGTGGTTTTGGGGAGCAGTGTCTCTCTCCAGCTATGGGAAGTTTCTGGAAATGGACTCAGCTGAGAAAAGTCAGTCACAAATACTCCCAACAACTGAGGAAATGAGTGCTTCAGTCCTGGGAGTGGGAGGCGCATCACAGTGTCCACTACAGTTTTCCATCTGGCAAATATACCACTAACAGCTATGTGATTGATTGTGAATGTGTGTGTTGGTGGTGGGCGAGTAGGAAGAGGTGGTAATGGAGAGGGAGGTTGGTGGGGAAGGATTGGGGCCAGATATATGACTTTTTCCTCCTCTGGAATCAAATAATGTCAGTCTCCTTATTGTTCAGCTTCTTTAACAGCAGATGAAGCCGTAAACGGTTATTTGATTTAAAAGTATCTAACAAGATTCCCTGGGCTTCAAAGCTAGGAGGAACCTTGAAGATCTTCCAGTAAAAAGCCCCAGAGATATTAAATGCCCAAAGGCAGAAGTTAGACTAGGGAGTTGTATTCATGCTTAATGGCTAAGGCATGACAGAAGTCAAGTGTAGCTGATAACTGAAACATTGATTATCATCTCAACAGCTATCTTCCCCTTCTTTTATTCTAAAATGACTGCTGACTTTGTTCAAGTATTGGGAGGAGGCAGTATGATGAGCTGGGCTGAAATTAGGTAAAGCAGTTGAAGCACCCAGGGCACAAAAACCTAAGGAGGCCCTCATTTCAAGATCATAAAAGGTACCCACAGTTTAAGAAGGAACTCAAAGGGTTGTTGCAAGTGCATGGCCCTGAGAGTGAGTGCCTCCTTAAATTTTGTACCCTAGACACCTCACATGTCTTATCCTATTTCTGGCTCTGGGGTTTCTCCTTCTGAAGGAAAGAATTGCATTCTCCTTCAGCAGAGGTTGGTTTAGGGCAAAGCATGTAACCCAGTACTGGTCAATGAGATGTAAGAAGACGTCAGCTGTGGGACTCCTAGGAAAGGTTTTCCTTCCTGATAGAAAGGAGACACTGAAGGAGAAATTTCACTTTTCATCTGTGGACAGAGTGATAGGAAGATGTGATGCCTTGAGCTGTTGCAGCCATTTTGCAGCCATGAGGGGATAAACCAACTGGTGAATACCAGCTGGTGCAGAGGAGAGCCTCATTCCTTGATGTAGTGCTGCTGAATGAACCAGCCCTGGAAATGCTTGCCTCAGGACTCAGAGATGAGATAATAAATTTCCACTGTTTCAGTCTTTTTAAATCAAATGTTCTGTTACTTACTGGCCAAATTACCCCAACTATTATACAGGGTCTTTTTAAACGTGGAGTTTTGTTCCATCTCCTCATAAGGACTTTGATCCCCATGAGCATGATTCTCTTTCTCCATCAGAATTTCTCCCTTATACTGACAAATACATTAACCTGGAGAGTTTGGCAATATCCTGAGTTGATATCCCTGTTCCTCCACTTACTAGCTATGAGACCCTGGGCTAGTGATTTCACTGGTCTGGGCCCTCAGTTTTCTCATTCGTAAGATTTGGATAATACTAGTACTTAACCTCAGAGGGTCGTTGTGAGGCATATGAGAATATATGTAAGTGCTTAATTAACACAGTGCCTGGTAGATAGTAAGAATTCAGTAGATGTTATGAATTATTAGCCTTTAATAGCCATTAATTCCCTCTCTGGGACATTTATTTATTAGAGATACATAGAGGACCTTTGCTGTCTTTTGGCCAGAGATATCCATTTATTTTATCAAGCAATAGCCATTTGAGACTGTATCCTTCCCCCATTCTTGGTCTGTTTGGCTCAAGTGACACCCACCCCACAACTCAGTTGCCAGAGCATGTGACCCAGGATTAAACCATCAACCATATCCCATTTGATCCATGTGACCATGGCCATAGTGATTATTCACATTTGGGCACATAATGAAATAAAAACCAGTGAGATATAATGTCTGGGACATTTTAGGAAGATAGTCTCTTTCTAACTGGTCTTGAACCTAAGAAAGTGAAGAATTTGGAACTGTTGCCACCATCTTGCTAAATGTGGCTCCAGAGACTGAAACTAATAAAGCAGAAGACAGGAGCAGGAAACTTGTTCCTGATGATATAATTTTAGCCCTCAATCCAGCCATGCTCTGAGCCATCCCTACCCCTGGACTCTGTAGGTATGTGAACCAGTGAA
The DNA here is from genome assembly GCF_009873245.2 of Balaenoptera musculus. Lineage (NCBI taxonomy): Eukaryota > Metazoa > Chordata > Mammalia > Artiodactyla > Balaenopteridae > Balaenoptera > Balaenoptera musculus. The sequence goes on along the minus strand of NC_045806.1, from coordinate 121,592,902 downwards.
TTCTGCTTTTATTTAACCTAGTTTGGGTTAGTTTTCTTTCATTTATGACAAAAAGAATCTAAACTCATACAAGAAAAAGGCTTGTTTTAAACATAAAATATCTTAATTGTCACTTATGAGAGGAAGGTGATAGAAAGACCATCTTGCATATGTGTAATAGGTATCCTACCCTCTACTTCCTGCTTCCTACTCCCCGCAGTGGCCAGTACCCACTTGTACTATGAAGTACTATAGAAGCCGTAAGGACTAATAAATCTTCCTTGAAGAACTTCATCAAGTTTCTTAACCTATGATTTCCTTGTCTTCATTTGTAGCATGTGTATAAACAGCTTCATAGAGATGTTGTCAGGATTAAATGAGATCGTTATATGTCAAGTACTTCTTATACTCTTGTCATCTTTTGTTTTTAAAGAACAGTATCTCCTTTTTTATTTTTTTTTATTTTTTTATTTTTTTAAAAAAATTTTATTGATTTATTTATTCATGGCTGTGTTGGGTCTTCGTTTCTGTCCGAGGGCTTTCTCCAGTTGCGGCAAGCGGGGGCCACTCTTCACTGCGGTGCGCGGGCCTCTCACCATCGCGGCCTCTCTTGTTGCAGAGCACAGGCTCCAGACGCGCAGGCTCAGCAATTGTGGCTCACGGGCCTAGTTGCTCCGCGGCATGTGGGATCTTCCCAGACCAGGGCTCGAACCCATGTCCCCTGCATTGGCAGGCAGATTCTCAACCACTGCGCCACCAGGGAAGCCCCTACTCTTGTCATCTTTACTCCTGTATCTCAGGATGCTCAAAGACATTCCAGGCCAGGCAGCACAGATTTTATCCCTTGGAGCAGTCCCATTTCAAGGAGGGACCGGGTCCTCATTTATTTGAGGCTCTTGCTGTTGAGCACAGCTGACAGGAGTGGGAACATGGTCTCTCTTCCCGAGAGTAAAGAGCCAAGGAGCAGGGGCATAAGCGTGGGTGAATAAAAATGAGCCTGGCTTAAGCCTGGAAGAGTAGGGAGAAGGTCTGGTGGGGATGTGGGGAGAGGAGGCAGTAGGCTGTCAGAGGAAACTGAGAGCATGTGGAATGGCAAAGGGAAGTAAGCAAGGAGTCCAACCTAAGCGGCAGAAGGTCAGGAGTACTGGAATGTGAAAGGAAGGTCAGGAGGACTGGAATGCGAAAGGAAGGAAGAATATAAATAAGTGTATGAAGGAGAGAGAGAGCATGGTGTGGAGGGTACCCATTCCCGCAGCTCGTTATTGGAGTGCAGTGATTCCATGCAATCACCACTGCCTTGAGGCTTGGCGGAAGAGAGAAGGAACTGCCAGAGGGTACAGAACTGGACCTGACAAGCAATTAATATGAACTCTTTTAATATCATCATCGGGTAATAGTTCCTTTTGATGCTATGACATTTTTCTATTGATAACACACTTTCACCTACGTTGTATCATTGAATCCTTACCACATTCTTGTGAAGGAAGAAGGGCCGGGATTAAGATCTCCATTTTGTAAGTAAGGAAATAGAGGCTAACCACCTTTTCCAGGGTCACCCAGCTAGTTTAGTGGTGCTTTCCTTTTCTTTTTCTTTTTTGTTTTTTTGGGGTTTTCTGGTCACGCCGCACACGGCTTGCAGAATCTTAGTTCCCTGAGCAGGAATGGAACCTGTGCCCTCTGCAGTGGAAGCACGGAGTCTTTTTTTTTTTTTTTTTAACAGGTATTCCTTTTTTTTTAAAATATAAATTTATTATTTATTTATTTATTTTTGGCTGCATTGGGTCTTCGTTGCAGCATGCGGGCTTTCTCTAGTTGCAGCGAGCGGGGGCTACTCTTCGTTGCGGTGTGCAGGCTTATTGTGGTGGCTTCTCTTGTTGTGGAGCACGGGCTGTAGGTGCACGGGCTTCAGTAGTTGTGGCACGCAGGCTCAGTAGTTGTGGCTCGCGGGATCTAGAGCTCAGGCTCAGTAGTTGTGGCGCATGGGCTTAGTTGCCCTGCGGCATGTGGGATCTTCCCGGACCAGGGCTTGAACCCGTGTCCCCTGCATTGGCAGGCGACCACTGTGCCACCCGGGAAGCCTCTACGCTTGTTTTATAACATGCAATCTTTGTCAGAAGAAGCAGGTGGCGTGCAATTTACTACAAGCTCATTCCTTCTTAGCAAACACTTTCCCCTCTGCTGGGAGTAATTCAGAGTTCAGTTTAGCCTGACCATACCTGACCCAAGGTGGCACGATGGTTTTTGATCAGAACATTTTTCTTTTTTGCCCCAGCACATAGGAAATTGGAGTTATGTGCATTTTATTTTGCAGTCTTAAGTTACCTTTCTTTGCTTTTATTTACCAGTGTTTCCACTGCTTTTGTTCAGGTCTCAGAAAATTACAGTATAGCAAGTTAAGAAAAAAAGAAGCCTTCAAATACATCATAAAATATAATGATCTGCAGTACAGCCAAGATAATATTAACACACATTCAAAATGACTTGTGTATCTCTGCTTTTACACTGAGGACTAGATCAGCTGCATTTAAAACTTTTTTGTTTCTTTTTTGTGCTATTTTTGAACTTTCTTATACTTTTTCCACTTAGATAAATTCAAAGAGTGGAAGCATCAATCTTATGTTCTTTGTCATTTTCATGTCATCTTTAGAAAGAATGCTTCTCTATTCAGGCTGATGGTCTGAGGGGCTTGCTCTGGGAGAATTTGGATTGGGATATTTTAAATGTCAGTATTCACCCATGGTCTTGACAGCAGCACCTCTCCCTCTTCCTATTACGTACAGGTTTCTGCCATCCAGAACAGTCCTTTAAAGGGGGCATGGCATAACTGAACCTGTGTGAGTCTTAGTTTTCTTATCTGAAAATAAGGTTAGTTGGAAAATCTCTAAGTTCCTGAGTCAGTAACACCAGGTCCAGTCTCTCTTAGCCAGATACCAGCTTGTACTCCTTTACGCATTACTGCTCTTTCTTTGCAGAAGTAATTGGGGACCTGTATTACTTAATCACTGTCTTTGTCAGAGTATTAGGGCAAGTGTCTTCCTAAGACACCCAGACCCCTTTGCAAAGCTCTGCAGTCTAGACTCAGATATGTGTGTACCAACTTCCCTCTGCAGCCATTCCAGGGAAACATGTTTTTGCCTCAGTGATTGTTTGTTCTCTGTCCCTTTGTGTTTTTACAAGCTGCATTTTACTTCTTACTTTGGCTTTTCTGACCTGACTCGTTGAATCTATCACTGTGTGTTTGTTTTCTTCCTTGGGAATTTGCCCAGCTTCCACTTTGGGTTGTTTCCCCCTTTGATTGCCAGTGCCTTGTGCTAGGTTTGTTGTTGCTATTAAGAACTGGGAGGAAAAAGTAGGTGAGTTGCTGAGTGATACAGCTGCTGACTGTTGTTATTCCCAGAACAGTTTGTCTTTAATATTCTCCATTTATGATCAGTTCATGATGATGGCTCAGGTGCTGGGAAGTGGCCTGGGATGCACTGCCAATTTCTCCTCATCTTATCTCCTTTATGTGGTTTTTAAGTCACTTTATACAACTGTGGATTTTTGTGTCCAGTACTCTTTACTGCACTGCATTTTCCACCAATAAATTTTTTCCGTTCACATTTTGTTTCCACTTTCAGCCATTCTGTGAGCTTTTCATAGACACCTGTATTTGAGACCTGGCTTTTGTTCTCTTAATATTAAGGAAGTCTCTTTACCTCTGTGAGCCTTTTTCTCTCTGTGTAAAATGTAGATGATAATACTTGTCTCATATTGTTAATGTGAGGATTAAAAGAGATAATATTTGTGAAAATGCATAGCACAGTGCCTGACACACAGTGGAGCTCAGTACATGTATGTTTCTTCCCTCCCCCTTCGACCTCTTCCCCCTCTTTATTTCGCACTGCATAAGCAAGGCACAGTGGGCTATTTTCGTGGTTCCACAACACGTCTCTCAATTATTGGGCCAGGAAACTTTGCTTCCACAGGTTTTTCTGGCATATTTAGAAAGGCTTCTAAAGCCCCCCAAGTAAAACTAGATTCCATTCCCAGAATTCAGTTCGTGTTGCTGGTGGCTATGGATACCCATGGGTCATGCTGTATTTCTTGGTTCTCAGCAGCTTTCCTAAGCATGATAAACTTCCATGAAATAATTATTTACCTCCAATTCTTCTCAGATACTTTTAATTCCTTTTCTCTACTCCTGGTATCCTGAAGTAAACAGTCATTGTCTCTCCTTCCTCTCACGCTTTCTCAAGCAAGCACCATCTATTACAGTGCTAACCTTGCCAACAAGCCACTCCAGATTTGGACTTCGGCACCTGGACCATTCATCAACTACAGTTCACAATATTTCAGAGATGTTGCAGATTCGTGTATTCATTTCTCTATTCCCTTTTCTTCCACAGTCAGCTTCGGCTTCTGAGGAATCCTCTTTGCCTTCCTCTGCTAGCCTTCCAAATCCTTGGCTCCAGTCTTCACTCATTGGCTCAACTTCGCAGCCATAACCACTTAGGTCAGGCACGTAAAATTGTCCACATTTCTCATTGTCTTTGTGCATTCATGGTGCCTCTTTTCTCCCTAGCAAAAGCCAAACCTAATGCACTGCTCTGTGCTCTTAGTATAGGAAGTGCAACTCTTTACTACTCTCTGGTTATCTTACTCATCCCTAGTTCAAGAGGCTATGCTCTTTTAAAGACACAACAGCTAAAATGATTCCAGCCCTATATTTATGTCGTCCGCTCTTTTTTGGTGTTTTGTTTTTCATGCAGTTGTGCAGATTTTACATTATGAGAGAAAGTCCCCCATACATCATGGAAGGCAGTACTCAGGCACTTACTGGGCAGGTCTGATAGGAATACTGACACTCAGAACCAGAAATTCCCTTTGAAGTTTTTCAAGCCTGATTCTCTCTCTAAAGTAACAATCTCATTTTTGATAAGTGGCTATCCGACATCTAGAGATTTCGAAGTCATTATCTCATGAGGGTACTTTTGGCCTATTCTAACTGGTATAGAGTTTATTTGACTATCAGGCAAAAATCTACTTTCTTGTAATTTTCAAGTGAACTAGCGTTCTAGCTTGTTTCTCTTGAAGCACACAGTTCTTTTCTGCATGGTAGTCCTTTAAATAATTGAAAACATTAACATCACCCCTGCTAATTACTTTTGTTTCCAAACAGCCTCAGTTCTTCCATTGCCAAAGCTTCCAGACTCTTTACCATCCTCACCAATCACTTCTAGATGTAATCTAGCATGTGAACATTATCTCAAAATGCAGAATTAAACACTTAAGTCAGAACATTAGGTAAAGTCTGGTCCTCAGAACAGAGACTGTTATCTCTCTTGTTCTACATAGTATGCTTCTCTGATTAACATAAATGGTAATCACTACTCAGCAACTTCGTCACACTGTAGACTCATTCTGAGCTTGCGGCAAATGATAAACCCCCTTTTAAAAGTTATTGGTTAGTCAGAGCTCTTTAATCTGGTACTTAGGCAATGCTTCTGCTTGTTTTATTTCATTTGGGGTCACATACTGAGTTCACATTTACCTACATTAACTTTCACCTTGCTAAATTTACTGTTCTATCGTTTCAGCCCATTGAGGTAATTTTGAATATCATCCCTGTCATCTGCTTTTATGTGAATTTAAAAAGAGTAATCTTCAAAACTGGTTTTCATTTTTGAAACAAATACCATTTAAAAATTTTTAATTTACATCATTATTATATTCTGTTCACAGTTTGTTGCCATCTCTCATACTTTATTTAACTTGGGAAAGTCCGTTTGCAGTCCAGTCCAGTGGGGATTTGACTCTCTTTTGAAAGCCCAGTGCTTACGTCTTGAAGGTAAAGTCAGTTCTCTACTTACAAACAACCTGCCACTGTATCCAAAACATATAAAAGGAGACGGAGGAGCTAATATTCATAAAGTCAGAATCAGTTTCTTTTCACAAAGCAGATAAACATGTCACCCAAACAGCTGATGTGCAAAGGAAGGATTTCAGATTTTGGTGCGAGACCCAATTAGTTTGAATCCCAGCTTCCTGGCTCCCTTGGTGGGTCACACTGAGCCATTTGACCATCTTCTCTGTGTCACCTCATCTAAAAAGTATAGCCTTAGGGATTGTGGAGGGGATTATGTGAGACAATAGCTGTGGAAAAGCCTGGCCCCAAAATACCTAGCATATAGTTGGTACTCAACGTACACTGTAGTGAAATGAACAGACTCTGTCTTTTCACATTCATGATTTCTTCATCACTTCCATGAAGTCTTGAGATTCCTCTCTGTGTAGTTGATACTTAAATTCCATAACCACATTGCAGTTTTGCAGTTTTTTCTTAAACATGATGATTAACACGTTCCCTGAAAGCCTCTCTCATTTACCCCATATGTCCGGGTCTGCACACTCAGTTCCATTTGAATTAAATAGAACAATACTCGACAAGAGCAGATGCTGGTGTAGAGTGTGTTTCCAACCTACAGAGTTCTAGCATATGGAAAGCCGATGTGAAAGTGCAGGCTGATATGATCTGAAGGGAAGGCTATTTGCTAGAGGGAATCCTGGTGGGCTTTGGCTTGAGAATCTCCTAATCCATTTCTTCTCTCCCCAGTACACTTCAGAAAGGTGCCTTTGGAAAGGAAGTGAGCAGAGGGTTTGCTCAGGTCAATGTCATTTGAAAACTGTTTTGTTTCCATCCCTTGTGACTCACTTGTGAGTTCATCTGCTTTCAGCTGATACTGGCTGTTCTAAACCTGGGCAGTTCCCCATTAATCTCACAGTATCTTGACCTCCCTGTTGAATGTACAGTCATCAAGCTGTGTGACTTCAGTGCTTCTTAACCATAGCACTTTAGAGGGAAATCAACGTAGCATGTGGGTAAGAGTTAAGGCCCTGGAATCAACCAAAGTGATCTAGATTTAAACACAGATTGTCTTACCTCTGAGCCTCCATCTCTTCATCTATAAAATGGGGATAATCATTGTGCCCACATTTAAGGGTTATTGTGATAATTAAAGTGATAATACAGTATCTGGTGCAGAATATGTACTCAGTAAATTTTGGCCATCATCCGTGTTGTTATTTTACATAATTATCTTGTCTCCTACAACTTAGAGTCTTACTCCTCAAACAAAACATATGAACCACATGGGGAGATCGGTTAGTATGTTCTTCAATTACTAATTCTTGTTCCCCCTCTGAGAAAATGAGGCCCAAAGGTAAATTAATGAATGTATTTAATTAAGACTCAATTGGCAGCAGTGTGTGGACAAGACTGGAGAGAAGTTGAAGATAGGGAGAACTATTAGGTCGCTCTTGTTTTTGTTTATGTTGAAAGAGGCAGTGGGGGTGGAAAGAGTGGTGAGGGTGAATACAGAGGTACTGGGTAGGTAGGACTGGGCTAACTGATTGAATATGGGGGGGGGGATCCAAAATGAATGCAAGTTTGAGCTTCAGGGATGGGGCAGGTGCATATTCCAGTAAGATATATGGTAAACATCACAAAAGGAGCAGTTTCATAGTTTTGCATATGTGTTGAATTTGACGACCAGTGCACACACACTACCCAAAGCCTGGGGCTGAGCTGCGGCTGAGTGCAGAGATATTGTCTAGGACAAGTGTGGAGAAAGGAGTGCAGAGAATTTAGGGCTATGGACACAGATCAGGCTTGAGATAGTAAATTTACCAAAGAAGTGAGATTTCCAGTGAATTCTTTGTCATAGTATCTAAAGGAAATACATACAAAAGGAAGAACGTCAGATAGTGCAGAGATATCAAGGGACTTGGGGACCAGGAAAAGAAAAGGTGATTAGATTCAGTTACTGTGACATCATTGGTGATGGGACAGGGAGAGGAGAAACTGGCGATTGTCAAATGATGCACTAAAATGTAAAGTGTGCACATTTTGTAGTCAGTTAAAAAGTGAGCTCAGAAACTACTCACTTAGGATGGAGCCCAGTACCTTTTAGCCTCAACTGCCATATCTATAAGAAGTGGATAATAAAATAGTACCAGTTCTACAGTGTTGTGTAGACTGAAGGAGATAGTCATGTAAAGCACCCTTGGAACAGCTCCCACTGAGAGAATAGTGGGCAGAACATACCTTCCGGGGGGCAGGAGAGGGGAGAGGAGCCTCCTATTGCCCTGGTCCAGCTCACGGCTCAACCAGCGGTCACATCCTCTCCATGAGCTCCTCCAACAGTAATAGGAGTTTACACCTGTTCATTCAAGTCTCCTTTCTTATGACTTAGGAAATGTTTGCGGTTTCTCCTTATATGTTTAGAACAATTCTTGATAATGATTATTCCTGTGCATTTGATTTTTTCCTTTCATGGATGACTTTACTTATACAGTTATATGTAATTTACATATATAATGTTCACATATATGTAAATTATATGTATTATTATATTATTACATATTAATAACATATATATATATTGTTTGTTTCTACCTACCTGATTCGACTGTTAGTAGGTTTCATAGTTTTTAATTTATTATCTTGGGATTTCTTTCTTTCTTTCTTTTTTCATGGCTGCACTGCGCGGCATGCGGAATCTTAGTTCCCTTACCAGGGATTGAACCCGTGCCCCCTGCACGGGAAGCGCAGAGTCTTAACCACTGGACCACCATGGAAGTCCAGTCTTGGGATTTCTAAGTAGATGATATCCTCTACGAGTCTGCATTGCATTATTAAAATCAAGTAAATATTTTGCATTTAATAATTGAAAAGACAAAAGACAGTCACCACATCCTCTAATATATGACCATATAGGAAAAGTCATTGCTAGACGTGGCCATCCAGGATAAGTCAGGCAGCATCCCTGATTTGGGTGCTCCCTCCCCAAAGGAAACCCCAAGTGCCCCGGGAAAGATTTGGTCACAGTGAATATCAGTACTGCCCACAGCGGGGTCAAATCGCAGGTATTAGAGACAGGTTGTTCCCTCCACTCACTGGCCAGAAGGTGAGTGGGTTTTCGATAGCAAAGCAGTAGCATTGGAATCATGTCTTGGTAATGACAAGCATAGCAAAGTTTCAAGTAGGTTCACTCTTGATTTGCGCGAAGGCACCTCCTCACAGGAGGGAGGCAGTGTAATGATTGCATCTGCTGCCTGGGCTGTGGGGAAGATTCCAGGACAGAATCCTCAGAAAGTCAGGGCGCAGTGCCTGACATGGAGAAAGCACTCTGTAAATCCTTGCTGTCACAGCCCTTCTCTGTAGCACATATTATTTTCTTTGTGAATAGGTGAAAAATTAAAGTTGGTGATGTTAAGGATAGTAAATAAAAGACATTCGTTTCCCTGCAGTTTTAGAATTAGTTTTGATTAGAGGAGGTGCTCAAATGCCTAGAGAAAGAGTGTGAAGAGATTTAAAAAATGGTAGAGGATCTCTGGAGCCTCAGCTCCCCCCAGCCCGTGCTGGAGGCATCCATTGTGAAAGCGGATCAGATAAGCAGACAGAATCACTTACATATGTGCATACATGCACCCGCACCCACCTCCCCCACCTCCACAACTGCTGGGCCTGGGCTGACCCGCTCTTCCCCCGCAACCGGCCTAGAGGGCTCCTTCTATACCAGCACACAGGTGATCTTTAAGAACTGTCTCCTTTTAGAAACAGGGGTCATGCTATGCAATTAAACTTTTCTAATTTGTTCTCACTTAAAATATGCCATGAAAGTCCTTCCAGATCAATAGCTGTATCTTGTATTAAAAATTCAACGTTCTAACCTGTGTAAAATGTATTGAGTGTAAATTGGGAAGTGCTGTTTAACAGTTTAATTTTTCCACAAATATCTAATTTTCCCACAGCATTTAATCTTAGTACTTTTTTCAGTTCTGTCAATTCTTGATCCAAAACCATATGGTTTTAATTTGGTAGTTTTATAATTCCATTTTAGTATCCAGTATGAGAAGTATCTCTCATTACTCTTTAATTTCATTTTGTGAATGAATTCCCCAAAGCTGACACAGGTGAATGTTTAAGTTTGAATTTATTTTAAACTAAACGAAATGTACTTCCATCCGGAGATGGTTCAAAGCCAGCCACCTGTGGCTAGTGGTTGCCATCTTGGGCAGCACAGAGGTAGAACATTTCTAACGCAAATGAAATAAAAATCAACATCTTAAATGCATAATCTTGCTGTACAGAAATGGGGATATATCCATTGATTCAAAGCTTTGCTAAATCCCTCAGCAACACTGTAAAGCTTTATTTTATAGCTTCTTGAAGGTACTCTGTTGTTGTTATTCAAAGAGCGGGTGTTATCTGATTTTTAGAGGTGGGAGAATTTGAGATCTGGAGAAACTGAGGGGCTCAGTAGGAACACACATGTGCATTCACATTTATCTTGCTGCGTATTTTCCTTGATATTTTACTTACGTAAGTATCACTTGCTCATCCTAAGGGGTGCAATGCTGCAAAGATGCAGGAGCAGACATACGGCGGTCTCCCCGACCCTGGTCATCCATGGCCGCCCATCCCTCACACCCAGTGTGATCTGCTGCTCCGGCCTGGCTTCCCTGCTGGGCAGCTCCGCGGTCTCCAGCTGGGAGCGGGGACCTCCCACTGGGAGCGCGGATGGGCAAGGCCTGAGTCACGCAGGGCGTTGCGTCCTAGTCTGCAGGCTGCTCTATGACTTGTTCTGATCACTGAGGAGAACCCCGTGCACGACGCTTTTATGCTTCATGTTGTAAAGTGCAACTCCTGATCCTGTGCCGAATCTTTTCAGACGTCTCAAAACACTTTCTGGATTTTTTTCTTAGAATTTTGGTGAGACATGGGGATTAACGTGCCCATTCCCCCCTCCCCCGCCTCAGCCACAAACGTTCCATATGATTCCATATGCCTGTTGTCTCCTGAGTTACGTTCTGATCCGTTGTCCGTGTCAACACCCATGTCTCCCCAGTACTATCTTCATTGTAGAGCACAATTTGCCACGGGCAGTGCCCCTCATTCCTTTGCTTTTGTGGCCAGTTTCATGCATCTTCTCACCACCTTATTGTGGCAGGCAGGGTTTAATACCGTTTGGCGCGTAAATCATTTGGAATGTCCTGCCTCCAAGAGCAGAATTCCAGTTGACAGCCGTGGGCGCTGGGCTGCCTGGACCCACGCCAGGCAGCGGGGCCACGTGTGTTTGTTCCCTCCTTTCAAGCCCTCGTGCAAGTTTGAGGATGTCTTCATTCTTGTTCTGGACACATCTGAGCTGGTTTCTCACTGGGATTTTACATCCTTTCTTCCTGTTGTGAAGGGCTGCTCTCCACGCTCTTTGCTGAGTCTTCTCCTGTCGGCCCGCCTTGCTGGACCATCTTTTGAGTTCTCAGGGAGTTTCACTTGATGTTCTTGAGTTTTCAGGGGGGGTAACTGTATCCTTTCCGTGGGAGGCATTTGGAGACCTGAACCTGGAGAAAAGCCATCTCTTCACAAACAGGAGGGTCTGGACGTGGCCAACCTGGCAAGTAAGGCAGCAGCCCTGCTCCGGGGGGTCCCCAGCCCCCAGCACTGCCCCCTTTCTGTGCACCTTGGTTTGCAGCTCCTTGGTTGACATGATAGGGACCTTCCCCCATGGGATTGGCACTTGGCGGGGGGGGGGGGATGGTGGTGGCCCCTGGCCCCCCAGGTACTCAGGGCAGCAGCGGGAGACCCCAATGTACTAGTGACCTGTTGGTGAAAAGAATTGTCACTAGACCCTGGGGGTGAAATGGAGCCTGTAAGGGGCTCATCTCTGGTGCTCAGAGCCTGGCAGGTGGGCTCTTAGTGAGAAAACATGGATGTAAAGTGGTTAGTTAGACCCCGAAACAACACTATAATCATTCCTCACTTTTTTATGTCAGTTCCCAATTTACAGAACTGTTTTCACATTTGTTGGCTCACTTTGTCCTCACAATGAAAATTAAGTTAGAAGTAATAACAGAATCCACTTATCCACATGTGCATTAGAGTATAGTGCACAGTGTACAGGTGTATTCAGTGAGCAACAGATGAGATCGTCCTGGTCAAAGTGCTTCATGCAAAGTCTGATACTTCAGCAAACATGGGACAAATGCCTCATCTTATGGTTATTTCTCCGCTTCTTCTCCAGCCCCCTCCCCTCCTCTCCTAAAGTCCTCCTCCTTTCTCTCTCCCTTCCTTCCATCCTCTCCTCTCTTCTCTCCCCTCTCTTCCCTGCTCTCCCCTCTCCTCCTTCCCTCCATCTCTTCCTTCCTTCTTTTTTCCCTTCCTTCCCTCTCCTCTTCCCTCCCCTTCCCTCCAATCTCCCTCTCTTCTCAAGTCCTCTCCTCCCTTCCCCTCCCTTCTCCCCTCTCCTACCTTTTCACGCTCCTCCCTTCCTTTCCTCCTCTTTTGTGAACCTTCCTTCCCTCCTTCTCTTTCCTCTTCACTCCCCTTTCTTCCTTCCTTCCTCCTCTCTCCTCCCCTCCTTCCCTTCCCTTCTCCTCTTCTCTCTCCTTCCCTTATTTCTTCTCCATCCTTTTCTCCCTCCTTTCCTTCTCCCCCCCTCATTTCTGCTCCCCTCCCCTCCCATCCCCTCACCTACCATTCTCTCCTTTTCTCCTCCTTCCCTGTTTTCCTTTCCTTTCTTTTTCTCTATTTTCCCTTCTCCCCTCTCCTCTCCTCTCTTCCCCTGTTCCTTCCCCTCTCGTCCTGTCTCCTCTTCTCTCTCCTCCCCTCCTTCCTGTCTTCCCTCCTCTGCTGTCCTTCCCTCTCCTCTTTCTCCATTCTTTCCCTTCCTTCCTCTCCTCTCCTTCCCTCCCCTTCTTCCTTTTCTCTCCCCTTCCCTCTCTCCTCTCTTCCATGTTTCCTTTCCTCTTCTTTCCTATTTTCCTTCCTTCCAAGTAAACTAAGCTTGGTGTGTGTCCCAAGTTAACTTGCATTAAAATATTTGTCAGTATTTGAAAATATTTATGTAGTATTAGCTTATCCTAAATATAAGACAAGCAAAGATCTACGGAGTAAAATTAATACCTCCCCCTTCCCTCCATCAACGCCCCTCTGTTGCATACTCAATATTCATAGCCTGGTGCCTCTACTTCTGCACAATTTCCATAGTCAAGTATATACTATCAAATATACACTAGGTATGTTTTGGGGTGGTTTTTATAGAAATCATTTTGTTCTTGAGTTCAAGTTTTTAGCTCATGTGGGATGCAGTTGTTTGAAGCAGAGTGAGAATCTGAGTCTCCTTTTCCAAATATATGCGGTCCATTATCATCTGAAACCTCTATTTTCTTCCCCTGAACTTTAAACTCTTGAACCCTTAACCACTCTCCACCCTATCCCTTATTGTAGTTTACAGTGCCATTTCACCTGACAAGTACACTACTTTCTTACTCTTTATTTTTGTGATTTCAAAAAACACTTTCAACACTCCATACTTAAACTTTTCCACTTAGTCAGTTTCCCTCTCATATCATGTTGAGAGTTTCAGCACAATAACTAAATCATGAATTAATTGGAGAAAAAATTAATTATTTACAGTATTGACTCTCTCCATCCAGGTTCATGTATATATATCAATTAATTAATCTACCTTTAAAACCTTTGTAAAATAGTTCTAGTTGTGTTCAAATGGGTCCTCAAGTCCTTGTTAAGATTCTAATCAAAGAATTTGTTTTATACATTTTTTCCTTACCCTAGTGTATGGTTCTGTTATCACATTGTTTCTTCTGACTATCATTGCTCTGTAGAGAAGTCACTGTTAATTCTTAAATATGTGTGTGTGTGTTTTGTCTGCCTACTTTACTGAAATATCTTTTCAGTTCTCTAACTTTGCTTGCAGTTGATTTTCTTGGTATTTGTGGTTTGCTAGTCATACAATTTTGGAGTCTGATACACTGCAAACTTAAAACCAAGCCAAACCAAACAGTGTCTCATAATAACGGTGTGCTGGCAAAGCCAGGCAGAGTGCTTGCTTTCTAGACGAGGATACCCTGTAGATCCTCTGCACAGAGATATGACCTGGTCCCTCAGGGAAACAATTCATGGGGCTTTTATTTATTTATTTATTTATTTATTTTTGGCTGTGTTGGGTCTTCGTTTCTGTGCGAGGGCTTTCTCTAGTTGCGGCAAGTGGGGGCCACTCTTCATCACGGTGCGCGGGCCTCTCACTATCGCGACCTCTTGTTGCGGAGCACAGGCTCCAGATGCGCAGGCTCAGTAATTGTGGCTCACGGGCCCAGTTGCTTCGTGGCATGTGGGATCTTCCCAGACCAGGGCTGGAACCCGTGTGCCCTGCATTGGCAGACAGATTCGCAACCACTGCGCCACCAGGGAAGTCCTCATGGGGCTTTGATGCTGCAGATCAAGGACTACTCTGGTAGCCACACGAAACAAATTCACTAGGTATCTTTAGGTAAAAAGAATAGTAGTTTAACATTTGAGGTTGAACTTAGCTAGTAAGCATAAAACTTAACTTCCTGCTAGAAAGGAATATAGGCTATAACTAGGAAAGAGATAGATTATATATAGATGTTTACCGTTACATAAAAAATCAAACGTTATGATGATTAGTCCGAAAGTTTGTGTGTTGTCTTGGAGTTGACAAGATTATTTTCACATATTGCATCTCTTGTTCCTCATTTCAAATTTGTGTGATAAGAGCAATAATTTTATACATGACAGTGTTTGTTGGGGAGGTGTAAAGATTTAATAAAATAATCCATATAAAGCACTCAGCACTCTGACATCTACATAAGCATTCCCTAAATGTTAATTGCTAATTAGAGTATGCATTAACATCTCCTGTTTTAGAAGTGGAGAATCTGGAGGCTTGGAGCAAGGATAAGCAGTGCGTTTCAGGTAATATAATGAGTTGTACTGGTTTGCTTTCAACTTTTTCTTGATTTTTTTCTGTACATTATAAATTTATATTTGCTTATCAAGTGTAAGATGCAAGACGCATCAGGAAAAAAGTTAACTATCTCACTCCTGTTCCTGCTCCTGAATTCTAACACTTCTGGCTTAAATAGGGTAAACACACTCAGGAGCATTTCCCCAACTTCTCCCAAGCTGAAGCAGATACATTGTTCCCCACAGATGTATATGCACATCTCTTTCTCTATATCTAGTTATACTTCTATGTATACTTATTGTCCATTTTTCCTACATAAATGGGATTATGCTAATACATTATTCTGCAGTGTTTTCTCACTAATAATACATCTTTGACATGCCCTTTAATCAGTAAGTTTTGATGCAATTATATTTTAAAACTCAACTTTTGAACTCATTTTGAATGAATTTTGGTGAATGGGATAAAATGAAGATTTAACATATTAGTAATATGTGAAAATCCAATTTATCCAACATCATTGGAATTATTAAATCTCCTGTGAGCTATCATTTAACCCTTATAATGGTAGGACATTGTCACCTTTTGTTGGTTAAATGAACAATTTTTACTACTGTGTACCAGGCCCTCTGTTAGATATTACAGACACAGAAGTGAAGAAAACAGCTGATGATGCTTTGATTCTAGTACTAAGAGACAAGAAGCAAACCAACGACAACCCAAAAAGTAAGCATTTAGAAGAAAAAAGCAGTGTCAGGGTATAGAGAGAGGTGGGGAAGGGGTCAGGGAAGGCTCCCATGGTGAGGTAGCATTTTAGCAGACTTGGAAGAAGTTAGGAAGCAAAGCCTTATGGTTTAGCTGGAGGCAGAGCATTCCAGGCATGGGGAGGGGAGCACAGCTGGGGAGGGAGCATGGTAAGAGATAGGGTGCAAAAGACAGTTGAGGGGGCAGGGCAGATCACACAAAGGCCTCTTCTAAGGCAAGGATTTTGCTTGGATTTGATCCTGAGTGATGAGAAGCTAATGAAGGGTTTTGAGCATGTTGTCTGGTAACTGTATGGAAAATAGACTTAAAAGTGGTCAGTAGTAGAAGGAAATGCCATCTGTGCAAAGCTCCTTTGAGTCCTGGGCATACCTCTCTAGGTTCTCGTCTCCTAGATTTGGCCAGGGCTTTCCTAACTTGATAGGTTATTGAGACTTTCAAGAGGAGTTATAAAATAATTTTGCTTAGCTTATTTAGTAGTCCAAAGTAGGAATGTTTATCTGAATTACCTTTTCCTCATTATCAAAATCAGCAGCTCCTAAATATGTTTTAAAAACAATTATTGCTGGTAGTAAGGGAAGCTCTTTGTTTTTGTATACCTTAATTTGTCCAGCTGACTTCTAAGGCAGCTTAACAGTTGTCATCATTTTTGGTTAATTTTCATCAGTTTTTGGTGCATAATAACCATGTGTATGAGGCATTGCAAAATCAAAAGCAAACTCCACATCCTGTCTTGACAGTGAGTCAGAGAGCACATTTAACATTAGGATCAAAGCCTCACCCATTTGTCCACACTTGGCCTTTAGAACCAAGATGTTCACTTCAGTCCAAGGATCTAGGCCTTCTGGTCATTATTGTGGAGTGGTATTGCTACTGGTTTATATATTGTGGCCTTGGTGAACTTCTCACCCTTAGATGCTAGAGACCTTCAGGTCCTAAATGGCAAGTAAATTGTGTGGTTAATCGATTCTCAGGAGATAGGTAAGGAGTCTCCAAACAGGTAATCAGGAATGGATGTATTGGATGTATTATGTTGGATAGGGAATCTATACATGAGAGACTGTCATTGTATATGGACATTTGTAGATTACAGAATTATTTCCCTTTTTTTTTGGCTGCGTCGTGCGGCATGCGAGATCTTAGTTCCCCTCTAAGCACGGAGCACGGAGTCTTAACCACTGGACTGCCAGGGAAGTCCCAGAATCTTGGTATTTTCTGTATCAGGAGGGAGTGGGAGGGTTCTGTGAGAACACAGGCAGAGTACTGAGCCCCCAGCCTGTTCTTGAGAATGCTTTAAGTAAGTAACTGACTTTATTATTGTTTTATGGTTATTGTAATTATTAAAACAAAGAGGAGGTACTGTCTTCTCTTTAGAGAGGAAAATGAGCAGTAGGTAGAAGTTAAGTGCTTTTTTTATGGCTCCGCAGGAAGCAATTGGTTAAGGTTTACTTTTATTTAAAAGTCTTTTGATATTTCACAGAGCAGTAGCATGTTCTCAGCCTAAGGGGTGACACTAGGCAAAGATACAGGTTCTCAGATCTGTTCAAATCATGGCTGTTTGAGTTGTTAAGCCACTCTCACAATTTAGTAATTGCTGTAACTGTTGATGTTCCTGTTTAGGGAAAGGGAAGGTAAATTATATGCCTTACTCGTTTTACCTATTTCTTCAACAGTCAAAACTATTTATATTCATTGGTTAATACTAACATCATTTTCTTGAGTTTTCTTTAATAAATGACATTGAGTTTTGATTATAAGATGCAAGTTTAGGAATTTGTGGAACATGAACATCTTTAAAAAGTTCTGTGCACTTATCCTTTGATATGAGGACATGATCAGTTACGCATCCCAGACATTTCAACTCAAGAAAATTATGCTGCTTCCTTTATGACAGTCTGCACAGCACAGTTTATTCCTAGCAGATGTATGTTTTTTGTTTTGAATAAAATCTTATTTCCAAGGTCTTTGTGGATTTTATGGTACTTTTTGGTGGTACTCAAGAAAGTTACTAACTTTATTTTATAAGGATTCATTTAAATGCTGAGAACCAGTTTCTAACCAAGTTCCAGGATTTTGCTTTCAGCCCATCCAAGGTTGTCTTGGCTTGCTTTTTATGGAAAAAAAAAAATTTAAGAGAGCAGTTAAATTTAACCAGTAGGCAGAATTCCTCCAGAATTTATTTTGTTACAAGGGCCAAATGAAAGTACCATCCTGGGAGCCCCAGGGACATTGTTTGCTGATAGATACTTAAATTACTACTACTATTATTGCTTCTGTTACCTATTGCTGCTGCTGTTTCTACTGCTATTACTAATACTACAACTACTTGTGTATTCTTTGCTAACATTAACAGCAGGTTCCATTATCACGTTTTATCAGGTAAGAAATCCCAAAATTTGAAGAGGATTATAGATTTGCTAATGTCCCAAAAATGAGTAGAAAAATTGTATTGATTTGTAAGGATCTAGTAATTTTTAAATGACTGTTAAAATAGGAAATGAACAGTTAAAATAAGGAAATGATTTATAATGAGATATTTAATAATCTCCCACTAAATATTGCTTCCCTACCACATCCCATTTTTAACCAGTGATATATACCTGGTGGATATCTTTTAATATTATTTTATGAGAAATATTGTTGAAAGATGTCAACAATATCCATGTTAAATTGCAATGCCAGTGGTGTAGGAGTTGGTTTATATTTCATATAAAAAATTAGAGCATTCATGGCTTATGATTATGTTTTTGTTTAGTTTCCAGAAAACTCCATGGATACCCATACCAAAGAAATATATATATATATATATATATATATATATATATATTTTAACATCTTTATTGGAGTATAATTGCTTTACAATATTGTGTTAGTTTCTGCTGTATAACAAAGTGAATCAGCTATATGTATACATATATCCCCATAACGCCTCCCTGTTGTGTCTCCCTCCCACCCTCCCTATCCCACCCCTCTAGGTGGTCACAAAGCACCGAGCTGATCTCCCTGTGCTATGCGGCTGCTTCCCACTAGCTATCTATTTTACGTTTGGTAGTGTATATATGTCCATGCTACTCTCTCACTTTGTCCCAGCTTACCCTTCCCTCTCCCCGTGTCCTCAAGTCCATTCTCTACATCTGCATCTTTATTCCTATCCTGCCCCTAGGTTCTTCAGAACCGTTTTTTTTTAGATTCCATATATATGTGTTAGCATACAGTATTTGTTTATCTCTTTCTGACTTACTTCACTCTGTATGACAGACTCTAACTCCATCCACCTCATTACAAATACCTCCATTTCATTTCTTTTTATGGCTGAGTAATATTCCATTGTATATATGTGCCACATCTTCTTTATCCATTCATCCGATGATGGACACTTAGGTTGCTTCCATGTCCTGGCTATTGTAAATAGAGCTGCAATGAACATTTTGGTACATGACTCTTTTTGAATTATGGTTTTCTCAGGGTATATGCCCAGTAGTGGGATTGCTGGGTTGTATGGTAGTTCTATTTTTAGTTTTTGAAGGAACCTCCATACTGTTCTCCATAGTGGCTGTATCAATTTACATTCCCACCAACAGTGCAAGAGGGTTCCCTTTTCTCCACACCCTCTCTAGCATTTATTGTTTGTAGATTTTTTTGATGATGGCCATTCTGACCCGTGTGAGGTGATACCTCATTGTAGTTTTGATTTGCATTTATCTAATGATTAGTGATGTTGAGTATCCTTCCATGTGTTTGTTGGCAATCTGTATATCTTCTTTGGAGAAATGTCTATTTAAGTCTTCTGCCCGTTTTTGGATTGGGTTGTTTGTTTCTTTGATACTGAGCTGCATGAGCTGCTTGTCTATTTTGGAGATTAATTCTTTGTCATTTGCTTCATTTGTAAATATTTTCTCCCTTTCTGAGGGTTGTCTTTTCATCTTGTTTATGGTTTCCTTTGCTGTGCAAAAGCTTTGAAGTTTCATTAGGTCCCATTTGTTTATTTTTATTTCCATTTCTCTAGGAGGTGGGTCAAAAAAGATCTTGCTGTGATGTATGTCAAAGAGTGTCCTTCGTATGCTTTCCTCTAAAAGTTTTATAGTGTCTGACATTACATTTAGGTCATTAATCCATTTTGAGTGTATTTTTGTGTATGGTGTTAGGGAGTGTTCTAATTTCTTTCTTTTACATTTAGCTGTCCAGTTTTCCCAGCACCACTTATTGAAGAGGCTGTCTTTTTTTTTTTTTTGGTTTGTTTTGTTTTTAACAGCTTTATTGATAGACATTGTACACTCCATAAAATTCAGCATTTTTATTATATTCCTAGAACTGGGCAACCATTCCAGCTATCTAATTTTGGGACATCCTTTTTACCCCCAAAAGAAACCCATCTACTCATTGGCAGTCACTCTTTTTTGTTTTGTTTTGTTTGTTTTGTTTTTCATGCTTTCCATTTTTATTTTTTTTAATTTTTTTTTCACACACGCACACTGTATTTTATTTTTTACAAGAGATAAATAGACTGACACCAAGCATTGTAAATGGATGACCACAACAAAAGCAACAATGATTGCAATTACAAAACACGAAACACACTCATACTACGTCATAATATTGACATTCAGTCCAGTAATCCTCCACTGTAACAGCTCCTTTACTTTGCAGTGAAAATTGATTTGTATATTCTTTGCCTCTGAGTCCTTGTGGGATTTTTTTTTTTAAATTCAAACAGAAAGTCACAAAAATTATAATCATCCTCATCAGTTCACTCAGTCCCATGTAATTAATTTTTTTTTTCATCTTGATCTTTTGTTAGCACTTTTATGAGTTCATCCATTTTTCATTAGAGTTCTGAAAATGCTTATTCATTCGGTTCAGCAGTACAATCAGTTACCAGAAACCTGTACTTGTCAGAGTCTTTTCCATGAATTTCTTGAAGATGAAACCCTTTTATAGGAACATATTTGCAAAAGCATCAGAGTACTCCCAGAACTGTCTGTAAATGACAAAAGACTTAAAAATGACCACAGTTAAAGATTTGATGAAAGTTCATAATAATGCAATTGACAAGGAAATTTAGTTATTTCTGAGATATACATTTTAAAGTAATAATTAGAATTATGACTTATAACATTATACCAGAACATATAAGATTTTAGAAATTTCATGTAATGTCTGAAACATTTATATTAACATATTTCCATATAAATAACCCAATGAAAGTTTAGTATTAGTTGTTATGTTTGTTTGTTTTTTTATACTGCAGGTTCTTTTTAGTCATCAATTTTATACACATCAGTGTATACATGTCAATCCCAATCGCCCAATTCAGCACACCACCATCCCCACCCCACCGCAGTTTTCCCCCCTTGGTGTCCATATGTCTGTTCTCTACATCTGTGTCTCAACTTCTGCCCTGCAAACCGGCTCATCTGTACCATTTTTCTAGGTTCCACATACATGCGTTAATATACGATATTTGTTTTTCTCTTTCTGACTTACTTCACTCTGTATGACAGTCTCTAGATCCATCCACGTCTCAACAAATGACTCAATTTCGTTCCTTTTTATGGCTGAGTAATATTCCATTGTATATATGTACCATGTCTTCTTTATCCATTCGTCTGTTGATGGGCATTTAGGTTGCTTCCATGACCTGGCTATTGTAAATAGTGCTGCAATGAACATTCGGGTGCATGTGTCTTTTTGAATTACGGTTTTCTCTGGGTATATGCCCAGTAGTGGGATTGCTGGGTCATATGGTAATTCTATTTAAGTTTTTTAAGGAACCTCCATACTGTTCTCCATAGCGGCTGTATCAATTTACATTCCCACCAACAGTGCAAGAGGGTTCCCTTTTCTCCACACCCTCTCCAGCATTTGTTGTTTGTAGATTTTCTGATGATACCCATTCTAACTAGTGTGAGGTGATACCTCATTGTAGTTTTGATTTGCATTTATCTAATAATTAGTGATGTTGAGCATCTTTTCATGTGCTTCTTGGCCATCTGTATGTCTTCTTTGGAGAAATGTCTATTTAGGTCTTCTGCCCATCTTTGGATTGGGTTGTTTGTTTCTTTAATATTGAGCTGAATGAGCTGTTTATATATGTTGGAGATTAATCCTTTGTCTGTTGATTCGTTTGCAAATATTTTCTCCCATTCTGAGGGTTGTCTTTTCGTCTTGTTTATGGTTTCCTTTGCTGTGCAAAAGCTTTGAAGTTTCATTAGGTCCCATTTGTTTATTTTTGTTTTTATTTCCATTACTCTAGGAGGTGGATCAAAAAAGATCTTGCTGTGATGTATGTCAAAGAGTGTTCTTCCTATGTTTTCCTCTAAGAGTTTTATAGTGTCTGGTCTTACATTTAGGTCTCGAATCCATTTTGAGTTTATTTTTGTGTATGGTGTTAGGGAGTGTTCTAATTTCATTCTTTAACATGTAGCTGTCCATTTTTCCCAGCACCACTTATTGAAGAGACTGTCTTTTCTCCATTGTATATTCTTGCCTCCTTTATCAAAGATAAGGTGACCCTATGTGTGTGGGTTTATCTCTGGGCTTTCTATCCTGTTTCCTTGATCTGTATTTCTGTTTTTGTGCCAGTACCGTACTGCCTTGGTTACTGTAGCTTTGTAGTATAGTCTGAAGTCCAGGAGCCTGATTCCTCCAGCGATGTTTTTCTTTCTCAAGACTGCTTTGGCTATTCAGGGTCTTTTGTGTTTCCATACAAATTGTGAAATTTTTTGTTCTAGTTCTGTGAAAAATGCCATTGGTAGCTTGATATGGATTGCATTGAATCTGTAGATTGCTTTGGGTAGTAGAGTCATTTTCACAATGTTGATTCTTCCAATCCAAGAACATGGTCTATCTCTCCATATGTTTGTATCATCTTTAATTTCTTTCATCAGTGTCTTATAGTTTTCTTCATACAGGCCTTTTGTCTCCTTAGGTAGGTTTATTCCTAGGTATTTTATTCTTTTTGTTGCAGTGGTAAATGGGCATGTTTCCTTAATTTCTTTTTCAGATTTTTCATCATTAGTGTATAGGAATGCCAGCGATTTCTGTGCATTAATTTTGTATCCTGCTACTTTATCAAATTCATTGATTAGCTCTAGTAATTTTCTGGTAGCATCTTTAGGATTCTCTATGTATAGTATCATGTCATCTGCAAACAGTGACAGCTTTACTTCTTGTTTTCTGATTTGGATTCCTTTTATTTCTTTTTCTTCTCTGATTACTGTGGCTAAAAATTCCAGAACTATGTTGAATAATAGTGGTGAGAGTGGGCATCCTTGTCTTGTTCCTGATCTTAGAGGAAATGGTTTCAGTTTTTCACCATTGAGAACGGTGAAGAAATATATTTTTATTTATATTCCATTCAGACTTGAAGCTGCAGGGAATAGTGCATTGGGATGTGGATTAATGGGTGCAATTGACAATCTTTCTAAATTCTTCCATTGAATTCTTCACAATTTTAGCCAAAACCACAGTGTCTTAATAATGGTATTACAGATTGTATGTGTGTGCATGTGTGTGTGTGTATGTATGTGTATATATATATACACACCTGTTGTATGCTATTGCCAATGTTCATTATGAATTACCTCTTTTGAGTTTGTTCTATGAACTGGGTTAGGCCTGCATGTGAGAATCAGTTCAAAATTTTCCAGGTTGAAAAAAGATGACTGCAGTAACCAGAGCAACAGTAGGCCTTAGCAACTCACTTAGTCGCCAGAAAACTGAGACACCTCTAGAACCTAAACACAGGCAATAGAATCGTGGGGGTTTATCCCGCATTTCGTAGGTTAATATCTTGTGTGTTTATAAGTAGCTTCTAAATTGGGAATTGCTATGTCATTAAGAAGTAGTCATGATAGCTGCAGTAAGGAACATTGTGATATACTACTCAGTGATTTTGCCTTGTCATATTTTAGGTTACTCAAATATTTAACAGGGATTTCTCCATTCAAACCTCACAGCAACCTGTGATGTGAAATGAATAATGATCTTAATATAATGAGTGTTATCTCAAAAACAGTGATCTCCAAATGTATATTAAGCACTCCGCCTGCCTGATTAGTAAGAATTGAGCAAATGTTAATTATATTTATTACTGTATTAGTTAATAAAATTGAGCAGTTTTCATATCTCAGTTACAGAAGTAAATCATTGGTGACTAGATTGTCCTACAGAAAAGAGATGGTATAAATTGGGTTTTTTTATGAAATGAATTTGTCTTAATTTTTCATAATAAATGTATTGCTATTTCACCATAATTAGGGAACGTGGGCAAATATATTCAATGTTGAAATATTCTAATTCTATACTTCTTTCTTAACTACTATTAACTTCCTGGTCTCTTAAAATTAAGAAAAATACTTTTCTTAGCCAAACAAACTTATGCTATATCTAATAAAAGAAACTAAATAATTTTGTTATGGTCTGCACATATGAAAATTTGTTCCTCCTAACAATTTATGATTTATTATTTTTCTTTTGAATACATTCTTATTTTCCTTATTTTGTTTTATGCTTACTGCTGGAAAAGAGGGACAATAATTGATTTTTGTATCTTTCCATCTTGCCTCATTTCTTTAGCTATCAAACAGTTCTCTTTGTTTTTCAGACAGTTCTAGAACGGTAACAACCTCCCTCTGTATAATGAATTACAGTACTCAATAAATCCATATTCCACATCATCAGAGTTGCTAAGTCACCAAGAGTTACGTCTGTTCTTAGAACTGGCCCCTCAGGTTCTGAGTTTGGATGAACTGTCAGCTCCTCTTGAGTTGTCCAATCATCCCCTTCATTTAACATGTCATATCAGTTACCAGTTTTTTTCTGAAAATCTCTCTTTGACTTTGTAAGCTATTATTTATTTGTTTTGATTACTGTAACCATTTAATAACATCATTTAGGATCTCATGTAGAAGATTCCCGCATTTCTCTTCTCTGTAGAACTCTTCATTAATATTTTCTATTTACATTAGGAAGTAAACATTAGAAGAACTTTATCAAAAATCCTTTTAAAATAATATGAAGAGTGTTAATTATGGACAGGCAGTGATTAATGAATTTGAGAGAAATGAACAACATAAAACTTGCTCATAACAATGGGTTAAATCCCCAGTTACATAATCCCTTCAATTTTGTGTGTATATGTTTTTCAGGAATATTGTCCTGTTAACTGCATAGATGTCTGCAAACATTTGAATTTTACCTTGTCTTTCTGTTTTGTTGAATTCTTATTTCCCTAGTCTTTGTTCAATGATTGTTGTTAGTTTTTTGGAGATGATTCTTATGTTTTTAAACCTGTCCTTTCTTTTTTTGCAGCTTTATCTATTGATTGTAACATTTTACATATATCTGGGTGGAGAATGATAGTCTGTATGTTTAGAATTGATTTTAGTAAATACATTCCCATTCTACAATATAATCAGTGATTTGCAAAGGTATGTTCAATTCTGAGAAGACCATAATCAAATAATAGATTGGTAGAGCTTCACTGCCAGCGCCTTTAAGGTTTTCTAATCCTCCAACTGAAGAACCAATACCTAGAGACCTTTCACTTTAAAGAATAGCAATTTAATAGTGACAGTGAATTATCATTAATAGAACTGGAAAAGAAAATATAGTTTTTCTTTTTGATAGTTAAGTAGGTTGTGCATAGGAAATTAGCATGTCATTACTTTAGGTATGCAGTGTTGCATAGTTATAAATGCTTCCTTCCTCTGTTGATTAGCAGGTTCCAGAAGTGTCTACCCATGTTACCTCATCAATCCTCACAATTAACCCGTGTCAGTGAGGTAATAAAAGGTTTAGTGACACAACGTTGATGTGAGGATCAAATGAGATATTTACCTAAAAGCCTCATGGACATTGCACTCCAGGTAAGTGCAATTCATTCCCAGGTATGAAATAGAACCACTCCTTCTTCTCTTTGTAATAATAGTCATAGTAGTAGTGGTAGGAAAAGGAGGAGGACTAGAAAATGGATTAGTACTATCACTTTGATTGGTAAAAATAAGAACATGTTTAATAATCACTTTTTATTGGGTCAAGGATATTGGAACATGTAGAGGCAAAAGGAATTGGTCCTTTTTTTTTTTCATTTTCTGAGATTAATCTGGATGGGTTCCATGAGGTTAACACTGCCTGCAGATCTTAACTCAGTGTTGTCCAGGCAGCAACAAACCATCAGTTGTCAGCAACTGAACAACTTTGCTTCCAGTTGATACAGAGGGCCTTGTCAGCCACCTGGACCCCAGACAAACCAGAAACATGAAGCACTGAACATGAATGGTGGAAGAGTGGGTGTTAATCTTCACTAATAAGAAGTTTTCAAAGACTAACACATTATGTGTTGGTAAGTAATTTATGAAGAGGATATTATTGACACTAATGCTTTTGAGCTGATGAATGTACAAATGAATGTGGCAATAATATAAACACCTATATGTCTTTGTCATGTTTTAGCTCACAAATGTATTTCAAAGATATCACTTCATTCAAACGGAAAACAACTCTGTGTTACAAAATGCTTAATAATTTTACATGACAAGGGTCTATGAGTATTAAATGGAACAACCCACAAATCTGTATTAAGCTCCCAGCTTAATAGGATCTTGCTCATTTCCTGATATAGGTACATAAAAAGTTAGACAGTCCAACTTTTCTATTCTTTGGGAAAACCATGCTGCCTTTTCATAGATGTCTGGAAGGGATATGATGAAGTTACAGGTAGCAGTTGTCTATTTTTTTTCTATTTTGAGTGTCTTCTAATTTTCATCATAAATACTGACTGATTTTTGAGTATGGACAAGGTACATACTCATTTTTTAGTATTACTTTTTGTCTCACCACCTTACTTCTTCATTACATTTCACATGATAACTATTTGGATGAGAAAACTTATAGGGTTTCTTAAATGGATTTTAAAGAATCATTTTACGTAATCCCACTGGTAAATGCTTTGAATCATAATAACAAAAGACAAAACAGCACCTTCCTTTTTCGGCTGTGCCTTTCTTAGCATCCTCAATTCTTGTCTTGCAAGAGTTCATTTATTTTCTGAGACTGAGGTCTAGAATCGTGGTTTGGGAGGACTTTGTATCCTTCTCAATAGATTTTTCATGGGGTCTCTCTGAAGCATTACTACCTAGAGAACTTTGGGTATGAGTAAAAGAAAATTTTAGCCCATATTCAGAATTTCCAAACGAATTTACTTCTTGACAGTTAAGTATGTAGGTTGAAAGTAGGACATCTGTCATATATTTAAATGGTATTTAGTAAGTATAGAATTTGTTACTGTGGTACAATGATTACTTTTGCATTTCTCTGGCTTTTCAGGTTCTACATTTTTATTCTACACATTTCCTCAATTAATCCTCATGAGAAATGAAAGCTTTAGAATTATTAGCTGTTTCTTTGGTACAGATTTGTTGTAGGTGTCAAATGTGGAAATATATATGAAAGTCTGAAATTAATACCTGCCAGGTATGTAATCATTTAGCAAGTTTTAGTTTTTATTATTACCATTTCTATAACTGTTACAATAATGTTATATCTTAATAACACTACTATTACTTTTACTAGTAATAAGAAGTGTATCTTCATTTATCACTCATAGAGTGTGGTGGGTGGTTTGTTTTTCACATACACATTAGAATGTATTATGATTACTATTCAATTTATATACTTCCTTGAACTGTATGATAATTCATGCTGATAGAGATCATTTATCTACAATGCAAACACATATGAGGGGAAGTGAATAGTTGCAAATTACACACTTTCTTGATTTTGTCTAAGATTTCAAATTATAAAGTAGTTTATCACCTTTTTTTCATTAACTTGAGCTCAGCATCATTTTTGCATAGAAATGGTGAGTGCAGACATCTTTGCCTGATTCCTGATCTCAGGAGTCAAGCATTAAATCTCACACAATTAATTCTTACGTCAGCTATAGGTTTTCCTAGCTGCTCCTCAGCAGATTGAGGATATACTCTGCTATGCCTAATTTTTTGATACAGTTTTTCAGCTGTGGGTGAAATATTTAGTCAGATATTTGGCTGCATCTATTGAGATGATCATTATTTCCATTTCAGTCTGTTAATGTGGGAATCACCAGGCTTTGCTGGCATTCCCCCTCTCAGCAATGGAGCCATTATTCTCTCTCTGAGCTGTTGGCTTGATCAAGGGATGAGCTCTTCTCATTTGTTTTCCCTCTCACAGATCACAGCCATGAATTGACCAATGTATTTTTTTTCTCCTATATATTTCTTTCAGTTTTAGACAGCACATAAATTTGATCCCTGTTCCTCCATCTAATCTGGAAGCAGTAATCTCCACTTACCAAATGTTAGGAGCCTGGAAGTTCTGAGACATGTAGAGGCTAAAATACTCTCAAATGTCTCATTGCAAATGAATTTTTAAAAATTAATAAAATTTTATTTTCTTTTAATGGTTCTTTATTGAAATATAGTTGACCTACAATATTATGTTAGTTTTAGGTGTACTGCATAGTGATTTGACATTTTCATACATTACAAAATGATCACCATGATAAGTCTAGTTAACCATCTGTCCCCATAAAAAGTTATTAAAATATTATCGACCACATTCCTTCTGCTGTATATTACACCCCCATGGCTTATTTATTTTATAACTGGAAATGTGTACCACTTAATCCTCTTCACCTACTTCACACAACCTACCGATTCCCCTCCCCTATGGCAACCACTCATTTGCTCTCTGCATCTATGAGTCTGTTTTCATTTTGTTTTGTTTTTCAGATTCTATATATAAGTGAGATCATACGATATTTGTTTTTCTCTGTCTGACATGTTTCACTTAGCATCATACCCTCTAGATCCATCCATGTTGTCACACAGGGCAAGATTTCATTTTTTATGGCTGAGTAATACTCCACTGTGTGTGTGTGAGTGTGTGTGTGTGTGTGTTCATTCAACTATCCATGGATACTTACGTTGCTTTCATATCTTGGCTGTTGTAAATAATGCTGCAATCAATACAGGGTTCATGTATCTCTTCAAATTAGTGTTTTTGTTTTCTTTGGATAAATACCCAGAAGTGAAATTACTGGATCATATGGTAGTTCTAATTTTTATTTCTTTAGGAACTTCCATACTGTTTTCCATAGTGGTGCATGAATTGACAATCCCACCAGTAGTGCACCAGGGTTCCCTTTTCTCCACATCTGTGCCAACACTTATTATTTATTGTCTTTTTGATGATAGCCATTCTGACAGGTGTGAGGGCGGTATCTCATTGAGGTTTTGATTTACATTTCCCTAATGATTAGTGATGTTGAGCAACTTTTCATGTGTCTGTTGGCCATCTATCAGTCATCTTTGTAAAAAGTCTTTTCACGTCCTCTGCCCATTTTTTAATAGGGTTGTTTGCTTTTTGATGTTGAGTTGCATGAGTTCTTTGTGTATTTTGAATATTAACCCTTTATCAGGTATATGGTCTGCAAATATTTTCTCCATTCAGTAGGCAGCCTGTTTTGTTTTCTTGATAGTTTCCCTCTTTGTGCAAAAGCTTTTTAGTTTGATGTAGATCCATTTGTTTATGTTTCTGTTTCCCTTGCCTGAGGAGACAGATCCAAAAAAATATTGCTAAGACTGAAGCCAAAGAATGTACTGCCTATGGTTTTTTCCTAGGAGTTTTATGGTTTCAGATCTTGCATTTAAGTCTTTAATCCATTTTGAGTTTATTTTAGTATATGGTATGAGAAAGTAGTCCAGTTTGATTCTTTTGCATGTAGCTGTCCACTTTTCCCAATACAGTTTATTGACGAGGCTATCTTTTCCCCATTGTATATTCTTGCCTCCTTTGTTGTAGATTAATTGACCATATAAATGTGGGTTTATTTCTGGCTCTGTATTCTGTTCCACAGATCTATGTGTCTGCTTTTGTGCCAGTACCATACTGTTTTGATGATTGTAGCTTTGTAGTATAGTTTGAAATCAGGGCACATGATACCTCCAGCTTTATTCTTCTTCCTCAAGATTGCTTTGGCTATTTGGGATCTTTTGTGTTTTCATACAATTTTAGAATTATTCTAGTTCTGTGAAAAATGCCATTAACATTTTGTTAGGGATTGTGTTGAATCTGTAGATTACCTTGGGTAGTATGGTCATTTATCAATATTCTTCCAATTTATAAGCACAGTATATTTTTCTATTTGTATCTGTCATCTTCAATTTCTTTCATAAATGTGTTTGGAGGACAGGTCTTTAGTCTCCTTGGTTAGATTTATTCCTAGATTTTTTATTCTTTTTGATGTAGTTGTAAGTGGGATTGTTTTCTTAATTTCTCTTTTTGATAGTTTGTTATTAGTGTATAGAAATGCAACAGATTTCTATGTTTAATTTTGTATCCTGAAACTTTACTGAATTCTTTATTAATTCTAATAGTCTTTTGGTGGTGTTTTAGAATTTTTTTATAAATAGTATCATGTCGTCTGCAAACAGTGACAGTTTTACTTCTCCCTTTCCAATTTGGATTCTTTTTATTATTTTTTTTCCTGTCTGATGCCGTGACCAGGACTTCAATAGTGTGTTGAATAAAGTGGCAATAGTGGGCATCCTTGTCTTTTTCCTGATCTTAGAGGAGATGCTTTCAGTTTTCACTGTTGAGTATGATGTAGGCTGTGGGTTTGTCATATATGACCTTTATTCTGTTGAGTTATGTTTCCTCTGTACACACTTTGTTGAGAGTTTTTTTTTATCATAAACGGATGCTGAATTTTGTCAAAAGCTTTGTCTGCATCTATTGAGATGATCCTGTGATTTTTATTCTTTAATTTGTTATTGTGGTATATCGCATTGATTGATTTGCAGATACTGAACCATCTTTGTATCCCCAGTGTCCGATTTGCAGATACTGAAGCATCAAATCTTACTTGATCATGGTGTATCATCTACTTATTGTTGAATTCATTTTGCCACTATTTTCTTGAGGATTTTTCCATCTGTGTTTATTAGTGATATTGTCCTGTAATTTTCTTTTGTGTGTATGTGTCTTTGTCTGTTTTTGGTACCGGGGTGATGCTGGCCTCATAGAATGAATTCACAAATGAAGTGTTCCTTCCTCTTCAGTTTTTTTGGAATAATTTAAGTAAGACAGATGTTAACTCTTTTTTAAACCTGTAGTAGAATTAACCTGTGAAGCCATCTGATTCTGGACTTTTCTTTGTTGGGGTTATTTTGATTACTGATTCAATTTTATTACTGGTAATCAGTCTGTTCATATTTTCTGTTTCTTCTTGGTTCAGTGAGTGTTAGGAGATTGAATGTTCCTGGGAATTTATCTGTTTCTTTTAGGTTGTCTAATTTATTGGCATATAATTGTTCATAGTAATCTCTTATGATCCTTTGTATTTCTGTGGTGTTGATTGTAACTTCTCCATATTTCTGATTTTATTCATTGGGGCCCTCTCTCTTTTTTTCTGGATGAGTATGGCTAAAGATTTATTGATTTTATTTATCTTTTCAAGGAACCAACTCTTAGTTTGAACTTTTCTATTGTTTTCTAGCCTCTATTTCATTTATTTCCACCGTGATCTTTATTGTTTCCTTCCATCTACTAACTTTGCAGTTTGTTTGTTCTTCTTCTGTATTGATTATTAATAAAATTAGTAGTTATTCACTTAATTTGTGAAAGAAGGCAATGATTTATAATGAGATATTTAGTAATCTCTTACTACAAATGAACTGATATCTTCTTGGTTGCATTTTAAATGCATACACATTTAGTATATTATTTGATGAGCCTAGAAACACATAGACCTTTGTTCAGGCTCTAGTAATTGTAGTTTTGTACGTTTTTTTTGACATGAATATTGGAATTCATTCTGCCCATTATTATACTACTTGTATATTTGCCAGAGTATTCCATAGATATCCATGCTGAGGTGTGTGTCTGTGTATGTGTGCGTGTGTTTATGTATCCGTATATCCATATACCCATATACAGGGAATGCATTGGAGGCTTCCTGGTTGCAAACAGTAAACTCTCCAGATTTTATACCCAATATTGGGATTTACACAAGATGATTTTATCTTCTGTTATTTTTCCCTTGAATTTGTCATTACTATCTTAAACAAATCATACTGTATCACTAATTACATTATCAGATGATAGTACATTTTAATGCAATGCTAGTTTCTTTATTAGTCATCATGTCTGAGGATAAACTAGGTGAATCCCTATAGGTTAGAACTGCATGAATGTATTGATTCAAAACGTCAGGTAGCAAAACATTGGTTTGCAGTGACTGTAGCCACTTTGCTTCCAGTTGATGGAGTTGGGCCTTGGCAGTCACCTGCGCATAGTAAAACCAGAGAACATCAGTCTCTAAATATGGACAGCATCATCATAATCAGTAAGTGGCAAGGGAACACTTTTATTCTGAGAAGAGTGTCATCCTACCATGAATTTGGAAGAACTTTTCCTGCCAGCTCCTGGGTTGTCCTATCATGTATCTGAAACAACAAAATCTTGAGACCATTCGGTTTAAAAAAATATAATTGAATAGTGATGGTGAATTATAACTGATAGAAAGAATTATTGAAAGTCTCTTACCTGGTAGATAAAGTAGAGTGTAAATAGGAAATGAATATGCTATAAGTAATTTTTCTTTTTCTGATGTGCCGTACTATGTCATGATAACATAATACCTTTGTTTCTCTGTTGCTTTTCAGGATCCAAAGGTATCTTCATCTGTTTTCTCACTAATACAACAAATCTATGTCGGTGAGTCAACAAAAGGGTAAATGAGAAAATCTACATAGAAGCCCCAAGGAAATTGCCTGCTATGTAAGTAAGGAGGCAACATAGGAGTACCATGTCATATTTAAATGATACTTAGTAAGTATGGGCTCTTTTGTTTTGATACAGGGGTCCCTAAGACCACACTCAGGCATGATGTTTCACTAAAAGGATTCACAAGACTCAGAAGCTGTTATACTCATGGTTACAGTTTACTGTGAAACTGTACAGATTAAAATCAGTAAAAGGAAAAGGACATGGGGTGAATTCCAGGGGAAACCAGGCATAAGCTCCCTTCCAGTGGAGTCACAAGGAATGTGCTTGATTATCCCAGGAACAACGTGTGACAGCGTGTGTGAAGTGTAACCAACCAGAGATGCTGACCCAGGGGTGAGTATCCAGGGTTTTTATTGGGGATCAGTCACCTAGGCATGTAGCACTTGCATGACTGACCTGAGTTATTTGAACTTCAGACCCCAAGAGCAAAAATGAGTTCACTATAAATCACAGTGTTAGTATAAACTATTTGGTCAAAGTGGTCCACTGTTTCCAAAGACATGTAAAAACACTCTTATCAGATGGAACATTCCAAGGGCTCAGAGCTAAGCTCCTAGGCATCTGCCAAAAGCAGATACTGAAAACGGACCTTTCTTGGGAATGTGCAGAGCTTGAGCAACTCAAGCCTGCTGAGTTAACCCTTTCTTGAAGAAATTCTGATAGTTTTTGCACTGTTTTAATTTTCATTTTCTAAACGTACTTCATAAATGTTTATTCAATTACTTCTCAAGACAAATACGAGCTATAGAATTAATTAATTAAGCTATACAATTAAGTGTTTCTTTGGTATGTATTTATTGTGTTAGATGTGGAAATCCACATGAAAGTCCAAACTGCTTTATCTGCTAGGTATTCATTTATTCTGCAAAGTTTTCTTTTCATTGTTACCACGACTACTACTCTATCTACTGCTATAAATCGTAATATTTCTATCAGTACTTTTACTAGTAATAGGAAGAGCATGTTCTGTTATTACTCCCAGGGTGTGGTTGTTGTTTGTTTTTCATATGCATATTGGAATATATTCTGCTTATTTTTACCTAATATGCTTATTCATTAGAACACTTCATGGGTATCTGCGAAGATAGAGGACTTCTCTAGAATTCAAGCATCAAAGCAACTACATACACTTGTAAGGGCTAAGTTAATGGTATTCTAGTGGTAAAATTGATTTTGTCCATTCAACATTCAAAGTACACACAGAATAAATGAATGCAGATAAATCAATATAGCCACAGGTAACATTATTTTTGATATACTCTAGAATAAATTTAGATATGTATATGCATACACATGTACATGTATATATATCAGAACAAAATAAGTCATATCAAAGTTTGTTATTCTATTAGTAATATTAATTGTGACTGATTTCACAAGCATGACTTGGCCTAGCTCTGTACTCTAATACATGGAGAAATAACTAAGGCATGTGGCTCTATCCTCCAGGTGCTTACAATCCAGTGAGGGAAACAAAGACATCGATACCAATGCTCATACAAGCTAGAATGCATTCAGGGCTACACTAGACCTACAAACCAAGCCTAGCGGGAGAACAAGAGGTGGATTCCTACTGTATTCATCTAAGAAAGTTCCTTGGAGGAAGTAAGGTTTTAACCTGGACTTGGTGAATGAATAGGACCTTGAAAGGAAGACACAGGATGTGTTCTGCTTCCCTGCAGGTGTGCCTTGCTGTCTAGATTGGGCTATAAAACGCCTCTGACTTTGAGGGCCATGGAAACATCCATATAGTAGGGAACATTGTGCTGGAGGCTCAGACCGGGTTGGTTCAGAGAGATTGGAAATGAGATTGTCAGGTTTCCCTAGAGGTTTTCCAGTTAACTGCTC
The DNA here is from genome assembly GCF_009873245.2 of Balaenoptera musculus. NCBI lineage: Eukaryota > Metazoa > Chordata > Mammalia > Artiodactyla > Balaenopteridae > Balaenoptera > Balaenoptera musculus. Next base: position 121,558,709 of record NC_045806.1, on the reverse strand, counting down.
CTTGGGATTGGATGGGAGCTGGGGATTTGGGGAGAAACGCTTTCAGGAATAAATATTGCACAGGTGGGCGACATTTCATTTGTCAGGAGGTTCTTGGGGTCTGAGCCTAAGAAATAGGGATTCAGGCGGCAAGGGACTTAAGAGTTTACTTACATGTCTTTGTGTTGAAAGATATTGGAACTTAGGTTTTTATTTTAATAAATTTTTTTTTAAACAATGAGTCAAATGATAGTAGTGAAATAAAATACTGAAAGTATGCTCCCCCATTTTCATGCATTATGAAAGCTTTGGAATATCTGAAGATAAGCCTGTGAGTAGATAACATTTTAGGTCAAATAACTACAACTCTGACACTCAAACTCTATGTAAATATAACTTTATAACTAACTACACCTATAACTAACAATACCTAAAAGTATACTCACAACCAACCATAACTATGCATAAATAAATGCATCTAGCCAAAACTACAAGCAGTTGCAATTACAAACAACCATAATCAGCAATCACAAGTAGTAGTCACAACCACTAACAGTAAATAGTCAACCACTACCAGGAATTGACTATTTAATATTGGTGGCTAGTTACCACAGCTAGCCAGTAGCCACAGCTAGTAACCAAAGTTAGTTATCAGCTGTAACTAAAATCAGTATGAGACTAACCTAAATACAACTAGTACCTATAATTAGTATTACTAACTAAATTACCACAAATGAACTAAACATAGCTAGAAATAACTATATCTAACCATAGCTCTAACAATAACAACAGCAACTATAGCTATATTTGAAACACAAAAACTGTGACATGAGTTTGTTGTGAGGGTGAATGATAAAATCTACATAGAAGCCCTAAGTCCTTTACCTGTTGTGTGTAAGTTAGCATTTTGAAAATACAAAATTTTGTTGCCCTTATTCTTTTATTTCTGCTTATTTTTCTTTTCTGCATAACATGATATAAAGCAATGAAATATAATGAAATACTTAGCAGTATCCTGATACAAGTCAACTGGAATCTTGAGGACTTGTTTCCTGTATAGTAAACAACCTGTCTTATTCTGTGTGAGCTAAATAAGCAACCTGAGGACCAATAGCAGATATAAATACTGGGAAAAATGGGTCTAAGAGTGATTGTTTTCCAGATGTTTGCTATCACACTTTTATAGACCTGCAGAGTCCCAGAGAATAGGCTGCTCTGAATCAAGTATTATTTCTGCTTTGGTAAACAAAGATGAGACTTTGGCCACATTTGTGTCAAGCTTTGTAGAGGGATGACAGGTGAAGCGTTATGCAGGTATTGATAATGTCAGGTGGGAACAAGAGTTAGATTCCAATCAAGACAAGAACTGGTTTAGGGTCAGGTATCTCCTCACATATTGTCACAACTTTCCTCAGGTTCACATGGGTTAAGAGAAAGTGACAGCACAAGAGGCCTGTATCTCAGGATGTAAAGACAGAAATATGTAGTTGCAACAATCAGCATTCAGATGTAAGGCAGAGGAAATACAGACCTGAGAAGAGGAGAAGGACAGCCTAAAATCATTTCTCTCCTGGAATTCAACCGAAAAGTTAAACATTAAGTTTCCTCTCAAGGGATGGGGGAGGAAATTAAATTTTTGTCCTCTTATCTACATCAGTACTTTTCAGTGTAGAATTTTGGGTATCTTGTCACTCTATCTTTTGTAAGTGGATTGAAGGCATTTGTGGAGAAAAAGAAAGATGCAATGGATGTGTTGAAAGGTTTTTTTAACTTTAGGGAGAAGCCCACTATCTTCAAAGTTCCAGTCTTGCCACATGAACAACTAAAGGTTACAGGAGATAAAGGTACTTCCCAATAGAAGTGAGAACGCGAACAATTTTTGTCTGTCTTGGTCCTCAAAGTCAATAAGATAAATGTAGAGCAGATGTGGGGATCCTCAATGAGGGAAGAATGTAAGTTAGAAGTCACTGGGTTGGATTTGTCAAGGGTCATGGAAAATAATGGGTGCATTCATGATGAAGAGGTGGGGAGAGAGATAAAGTTACATTCAAGAGTGGAAGGGGAACTGAGTAGGACCTCCACAAGGAAGCCCTGCTGTGTGAAGTGCCATGCCAAGACAGCTGCTAATCACTTAGACTAAGTGTAAACAGTGCCTGCCTGTGTAGGGTAATGCTCAACAACAACATCATTTGTGGAGGATGTTGGAACAGTAATAGGGTAGAGCTGCAGGTGTACTGGAGCTGGCCGCCTTGATGTCACCAGGGCCATGGAAGCCACTGGTATCTGTCATACACAGGAAAAATTCAGTGGTCCACTTCTAACAATGGGAACACCTAAAGGTTAGAAAGAGAAAGACATTGCCAAAGAGAAGGGAGAACAAGAACAAGCTTGTTCTCTCTGGGTCCTCATTATCATTTACGTATACAAAGAGGAGGAGAGGAGATCCCCACTGAGAGAGTGATACAGCTATGAGGGGAAAAGAGGGACATTGTCTATGGTTATGGAAAAATCTTGGGAAAAATAATAATGATATAGAGAGAAGAGAGATGAAAGCTATATTGGAGAGTGTGAAGAGTACTGGGTCGGTCCGCCACCTTGAAGCACTCCTGAGTGCACTGCCGAGCCCAGACAGCTGCAGTTCACGTAGACTACAAGAACCGGTGCCTGGGTGGGTAGAGTAAGGCTCCCAAGAACATCCTTGCTGGTGGCCTATGGACGATTGATGTGGGTGGAGTGGCAGGTGTCCTTGAGTAGGCTGCCTTGAAATACTAATGACCCTGTGAGCCATCTGTGTCTCTGGCATCCTCAGGATGAGTTAAGTGGTCCTTTCCTCCCAAGGTGAACACAAACAGTTTGCAGGAAGCAAGATCATTCCTATGAGAAGAAGCGAGAAGTACAATATGCGTTATTCTCGCGTGGTTCTGATACTTCTCAAGTAGGCATAGAGTGGGGTGGAGGTAGGTGTGGGTGTCCACTGAGGGAGGGTTGCAGGTTGGAAGGCAGTGGTTTGATATCTTCTAGGGGTCTGGATATATCGTGGGTGCAGCCGTTAGGATTTGATGGGGAGACAGATCAAAGCTACTCGCGAGAGTGGGAAGGGGACCGGGGAGATCCTTCAGCGAGAGCCCTGAGGTGTGCGGTGCCCTCCCTGGACAGGTGCTGATTACTTGTATTTTGGGTAGTTAGTTCCTGGCCAGGTAGAGTAACGCTCAACAAGAACAAGTTTTAGGCTGGCCTTCGGATGGGTGGTAGTGGTGGACCTGCAGTTGACTTGAGCTGGCTGCCGTGAATTCATGAGGACTCTGGCAGCCCCGTGACCTCGGGAAAACTCATGGCGATTTCATTAGTCTGTTGCTAGCAGTGTGAACACCCACGGTGAGCGAAGCTAACTGGACTTTTCCAATAGGACAAGAGGGAACCCGAAGGATCTTGTCCTCTGATGCTCTTCATCTTCTTCCGAGGAAAACTTGGAGCCAAAGAGCAGATCCTCAGTGAGTGATGGATGCAAGTTGCAGGGCGGAAAATCAATGTGTCTCGATGCACGGAAAATTCTTCAGTGTATTCAGTATGATGTGATGGGAACGAGGTGAACGCTCTATTTGGAAGTGCCAGAAGTACTGGGTAAGTCTTCCAATGCGAAGGCACGCTGTATGCGGGGCCGTGCCCAGACGGGTGATGATCTGTCAGACTTGGGCTTAACGCTGTCTGCCTGGGCAGAGCGTGGCTCCCAAGGAATATCACTTGTGGTGGCCTTTGGACCCGTTGTAGTGTTAGAGCTGCACATGTCTTTGAGTTGCTTGCCATGGCGAGAAGAGGGCCAGGGGTGCGACCAGGATCCCTGGCATTTTGAGGGTGAATCCGGTGCTCGAATATTCCTAGTAGTGTGGGCAGCCAGAGTTTAGCAAAGGGAAACACAGTTCCTATCAGGAAAAGAGATAATCGGAGGAAGATTTTCCCATGGTATCCTCGTCTTTCTGCCAGTACTCATAAAACCGGCGATGAGATTCTCAGTGAGGTGGAATGCAAGTCTGAGGGCAGTGGGTCAGCACTGTCTACATCTATGGATACCTCTTGGGTACAGTCATCAGGGTGTGGTCGGCATAGAGAAGAAAACTTCGCTATAGATTGGGAAGGAGACTCAGCATGTCCCCCACATTGAGGCCATGCTGCGTGCAGTGCCCAGCCCGGAAAGGTGCCGTTTACTAGTCTAGGGGTAAAGAGTGCCTTTGTGGGTAGAGTGCTGTGCAAGTGGGTTATCGGATGCGGTGGCCGTTGGCTAAGCGATGGGCGTGGGTCTACAGGTGATCTTCCTCCCAGAAGTCCGGAAGGCTGTGGAAGCCACGTAGACCTCAACCGCATCTTGCTGATGATTTACCTGTTCCACCCCGAAAATCTTGAACATGTGTAAAGTAAGTAAGGTAAAGATAATTGCTAATGGAGTAGCAGAGAACAGAAGCCAAGCTCATGCATCCTGGTCCCCATTGTTCTCCAGATATGCATAGAGCCGTTGAGGTGATCCCCAAGGGGAAGAGATGCAAGTTGGAGGCCAGTGGGTCTAGATATTTTGTAGCGTTAGAGATCAATCGAGATTAGAGCCATCAGGATGTGATGGTTAGACGTAAGAAAGGTACATGTGTGAGTGAGAAGGAGTTGGGCGTGTCCTCCACTTAGAAGCCGTGCTGTGTGCGGTGCCCTGTTCACCCAGGTGCTGTTGACATATACTACTAGTAAATGGTGCCCGTGTGGATAGAGTAAGACTCACAAGAACATCGTTGGTGGTGGCCTCTGGAACAGTGATGGGGGTGGATTTGCGGGCATCCTTGAGTTGGGTGCCTTGATACCCTAATGACCCTGGGAGCCCTCTGTGTTTCTGGCATCCTCAGGATGAGTTAGGTGGTCCTTTCCTCACAAAGTGAACACAAAGAGGTGGCAGGAAGGAAAATCATTCCTATGAAAAGAAGAGAGAAGTATAATATGCGTTTTTCTCGTGGAGTCCTGACACTTCTCTATTAGGCATAGAGCCGGGGTGGAGGTGGGTGCAGATATCCAGTGAGGGAAGGATGCAGGTTGGAAGGCAGCGGTTCGATATCCTCTAGGGGTCTGGATATATCGTGGGTGCAGGCGTCAAAATGTGATGGGGGTACAGATCAAAGCTCCTCGTGAACGTGGGAATGGGACCGGGGAGATCCTCCACAGAGAGCCCTGATGTGTGTGGTGCCCTACTTGTACAGGTGCTGATTACATGTATTTTGGGGAATGAGTTCCTGTCCAGGTAGAGTAACGCTCAGGAAGAACAACTTTGAGGCTGGCCTTCGGGCGCGTGGTAGTGGTGGAGATGCAGGTGACCTTGAGCTGCTTGCCATGAAGTCATGACGACTCTGGCAGCCACCTCATCACGGGAAATCTCGGCACGATTTCATTAGTCTTTGGCTAGCAATGTGTACACCGCCAGCTGAGAGAAGCTAACGGGCCTTTCCAGTAGAACAAGAGAGAACTCGAATGCTCTTGTCCTCTGATGCTCCTCCTCCTCCTCCTGGCATAAGTTAGAGCAGAAGAGAGGGCCCCATTGAGTGATGGGTGCAAGTTGCAGGGGGGTGAATCAAAGTGTCTCGATTTAGGAAAAATTGTTGAATTCATTCAGTATGATGTGGTGGGTAGAGTGGTGCCAGGTACATTTGGAAGTGCCAGAAGTCCTGGGGCGTTCTTGCAACGCGAAGCCACACTGTTTGCGGGGCTGTGCTCAGACACGTGCTGGTCTCTCAGACTTGGTGTAAACAGTGTCTGCCTGGCTAGGGGGAGGCTCAAAAGGAACATCAGTTGTGGTGGCCTTTGGACCCGTTCTAGTGGTGGAGCTGCATGTGTCGTTGAGATGCTTGCCATGGCGAGAAGAGGGAATGGAGAGCGACCAGGATCCCTGCCATTTTGAGGATGACGCCGGTGCTCGAATAATCCAAACAGTGTGGGCACCCACAGTTTAGGAAAGGGCAACACAGTTCCTATCAGGAAAAGCTATAAAGGGAGGAAGATTTTCTCATGGTATCCTCATCCTTGTGGCAGTACACATAGAACCGTTGATGACATCCTCATAGAGGTGGGATGCAAGTCTGAGGGCAGTGGGTAAACACTGTCTAAGGCTATGGATAAATCTTGGGTAGAGTCTCCAGGTGTGGTCGGCATAGAGAAGCCAACTTCTCTACAGATGGGAAAGGAGACTCAGCAGGTCCCCCACCTTGAGGCCGTGCTGTGTGCAGTGCCCAGCCCGGAAAGGTGCCGTTTCCTAGACTAGGGGTAAACCGTGCCTTTCCGGGTCGAGTACTGTGCACCTGGAGTATCGGTTGTGGTGCCTGTGGACGGGCGATGGGCATGGGGCTCCAGGTGGTCATACTTCCCGAAGTCAGGAAGGCTCTGGAAGCCACATAGATCTCAACCGCATCTTGATGATGATTTACCTGTTCCACCCCGAAAAACGTGAACATGTATAAAGTGAATAAGGTCAAGATAATTGCTCATAGAGTAGCAGAGAACAGAAAGCAAGATCATTTTTCCTGTGTTCACATAGTTCTCCAGATATGCATAGAGCAGCTGAGGGGATCCCCACGGGCGAGAGATGCAAGATGGCGGAGAGTGGGTCGAGATATTTTGAATGGGTAAGGATCAAGCCTGGGTACAGTCATCAGGATGTGATGGATAGAAGTAAGAAAGGTACATGTGTGAGTGAGAGGGAGGTAGGCGTGTCCTCCACCTCGAAGCTGTGCTGTGTGCGGTGCCCTGCCCGGATAGGTACTGTTCACGTATAGTAGTAGTGAACCGAGCCGTCTAGGTAGAGTAAGGCACACAAGAACATCGTTGGTGGTGACCTCTAGACCAGTTATGTGGGTGGAGTTACAGGTGTCCTTGAGTTGGCTGCCTTGATATCCTAATGACTGTGGTAGCCATGTGTTGGGCTGGCATCCTCAGGATGAGTTAAGTGGTCCTTTCCTCCCAAGGTGAACACAAACAGTTTGCAGGAAGCAAGATCATTCCTATGAGAAGAAGCGAGAAGTACAATATGCGTTATTCTCGCGTGGTTCTGATACTTCTCAAGTAGGCATAGAGTGGGGTGGAGGTAGGTGTGGGTGTCCACTGAGGGAGGGTTGCAGGTTGGAAGGCAGTGGTTTGATATCTTCTAGGGGTCTGGATATATCGTGGGTGCAGCCGTTAGGATTTGATGGGGAGACAGATCAAAGCTACTCGCGAGAGTGGGAAGGGGACCGGGGAGATCCTTCAGCGAGAGCCCTGAGGTGTGCGGTGCCCTCCCTGGACAGGTGCTGATTACTTGTATTTTGGGTAGTTAGTTCCTGGCCAGGTAGAGTAACGCTCAACAAGAACAAGTTTTAGGCTGGCCTTCGGATGGGTGGTAGTGGTGGACCTGCAGTTGACTTGAGCTGGCTGCCGTGAATTCATGAGGACTCTGGCAGCCCCGTGACCTCGGGAAAACTCATGGCGATTTCATTAGTCTGTTGCTAGCAGTGTGAACACCCACGGTGAGCGAAGCTAACTGGACTTTTCCAATAGGACAAGAGGGAACCCGAAGGATCTTGTCCTCTGATGCTCTTCATCTTCTTCCGAGGAAAACTTGGAGCCAAAGAGCAGATCCTCAGTGAGTGATGGATGCAAGTTGCAGGGCGGAAAATCAATGTGTCTCGATGCACGGAAAATTCTTCAGTGTATTCAGTATGATGTGATGGGAACGAGGTGAACGCTCTATTTGGAAGTGCCAGAAGTACTGGGTAAGTCTTCCAATGCGAAGGCACGCTGTATGCGGGGCCGTGCCCAGACGGGTGATGATCTGTCAGACTTGGGCTTAACGCTGTCTGCCTGGGCAGAGCGTGGCTCCCAAGGAATATCACTTGTGGTGGCCTTTGGACCCGTTGTAGTGTTAGAGCTGCACATGTCTTTGAGTTGCTTGCCATGGCGAGAAGAGGGCCAGGGGTGCGACCAGGATCCCTGGCATTTTGAGGGTGAATCCGGTGCTCGAATATTCCTAGTAGTGTGGGCAGCCAGAGTTTAGCAAAGGGAAACACAGTTCCTATCAGGAAAAGAGATAATCGGAGGAAGATTTTCCCATGGTATCCTCGTCTTTCTGCCAGTACTCATAAAACCGGCGATGAGATTCTCAGTGAGGTGGAATGCAAGTCTGAGGGCAGTGGGTCAGCACTGTCTACATCTATGGATACCTCTTGGGTACAGTCATCAGGGTGTGGTCGGCATAGAGAAGAAAACTTCGCTATAGATTGGGAAGGAGACTCAGCATGTCCCCCACATTGAGGCCATGCTGCGTGCAGTGCCCAGCCCGGAAAGGTGCCGTTTACTAGTCTAGGGGTAAAGAGTGCCTTTGTGGGTAGAGTGCTGTGCAAGTGGGTTATCGGATGCGGTGGCCGTTGGCTAAGCGATGGGCGTGGGTCTACAGGTGATCTTCCTCCCAGAAGTCCGGAAGGCTGTGGAAGCCACGTAGACCTCAACCGCATCTTGCTGATGATTTACCTGTTCCACCCCGAAAATCTTGAACATGTGTAAAGTAAGTAAGGTAAAGATAATTGCTAATGGAGTAGCAGAGAACAGAAGCCAAGCTCATGCATCCTGGTCCCCATTGTTCTCCAGATATGCATAGAGCCGTTGAGGTGATCCCCAAGGGGAAGAGATGCAAGTTGGAGGCCAGTGGGTCTAGATATTTTGTAGCGTTAGAGATCAATCGAGATTAGAGCCATCAGGATGTGATGGTTAGACGTAAGAAAGGTACATGTGTGAGTGAGAAGGAGTTGGGCGTGTCCTCCACTTAGAAGCCGTGCTGTGTGTGGTGCCCTGTTCACCCAGGTGCTGTTGACATATACTACTAGTAAATGGTGCCCGTGTGGATAGAGTAAGACTCACAAGAACATCGTTGGTGGTGGCCTCTGGAACAGTGATGGGGGTGGATTTGCGGGCATCCTTGAGTTGGGTGCCTTGATACCCTAATGACCCTGGGAGCCCTCTGTGTTTCTGGCATCCTCAGGATGAGTTAGGTGGTCCTTTCCTCACAAAGTGAACACAAAGAGGTGGCAGGAAGGAAAATCATTCCTATGAAAAGAAGAGAGAAGTATAATATGCGTTTTTCTCGTGGAGTCCTGACACTTCTCTATTAGGCATAGAGCCGGGGTGGAGGTGGGTGCAGATATCCAGTGAGGGAAGGATGCAGGTTGGAAGGCAGCGGTTCGATATCCTCTAGGGCTCTGGATATATCGTGGGTGCAGGCGTCAAAATGTGATGGGGGTACAGATCAAAGCTCCTCGTGAACGTGGGAATGGGACCGGGGAGATCCTCCACAGAGAGCCCTGATGTGTGTGGTGCCCTACTTGTACAGGTGCTGATTACATGTATTTTGGGGAATGAGTTCCTGTCCAGGTAGAGTAACGCTCAGGAAGAACAACTTTGAGGCTGGCCTTCGGGCGCGTGGTAGTGGTGGAGATGCAGGTGACCTTGAGCTGCTTGCCATGAAGTCATGACGACTCTGGCAGCCACCTCATCACGGGAAATCTCGGCACGATTTCATTAGTCTTTGGCTAGCAATGTGTACACCGCCAGCTGAGAGAAGCTAACGGGCCTTTCCAGTAGAACAAGAGAGAACTCGAATGCTCTTGTCCTCTGATGCTCCTCCTCCTCCTCCTGGCATAAGTTAGAGCAGAAGAGAGGGCCCCATTGAGTGATGGGTGCAAGTTGCAGGGGGGTGAATCAAAGTGTCTCGATTTAGGAAAAATTGTTGAATTCATTCAGTATGATGTGGTGGGTAGAGTGGTGCCAGGTACATTTGGAAGTGCCAGAAGTCCTGGGGCGTTCTTGCAACGCGAAGCCACACTGTTTGCGGGGCTGTGCTCAGACACGTGCTGGTCTCTCAGACTTGGTGTAAACAGTGTCTGCCTGGCTAGGGGGAGGCTCAAAAGGAACATCAGTTGTGGTGGCCTTTGGACCCGTTCTAGTGGTGGAGCTGCATGTGTCGTTGAGATGCTTGCCATGGCGAGAAGAGGGAATGGAGAGCGACCAGGATCCCTGCCATTTTGAGGATGACGCCGGTGCTCGAATAATCCAAACAGTGTGGGCACCCACAGTTTAGGAAAGGGCAACACAGTTCCTATCAGGAAAAGCTATAAAGGGAGGAAGATTTTCTCATGGTATCCTCATCCTTGTGGCAGTACACATAGAACCGTTGATGACATCCTCATAGAGGTGGGATGCAAGTCTGAGGGCAGTGGGTAAACACTGTCTAAGGCTATGGATAAATCTTGGGTAGAGTCTCCAGGTGTGGTCGGCATAGAGAAGCCAACTTCTCTACAGATGGGAAAGGAGACTCAGCAGGTCCCCCACCTTGAGGCCGTGCTGTGTGCAGTGCCCAGCCCGGAAAGGTGCCGTTTCCTAGACTAGGGGTAAACCGTGCCTTTCCGGGTCGAGTACTGTGCACCTGGAGTATCGGTTGTGGTGCCTGTGGACGGGCGATGGGCATGGGGCTCCAGGTGGTCATACTTCCCGAAGTCAGGAAGGCTCTGGAAGCCACATAGATCTCAACCGCATCTTGATGATGATTTACCTGTTCCACCCCGAAAAACGTGAACATGTATAAAGTGAATAAGGTCAAGATAATTGCTCATAGAGTAGCAGAGAACAGAAAGCAAGATCATTTTTCCTGTGTTCACATAGTTCTCCAGATATGCATAGAGCAGCTGAGGGGATCCCCACGGGCGAGAGATGCAAGATGGCGGAGAGTGGGTCGAGATATTTTGAATGGGTAAGGATCAAGCCTGGGTACAGTCATCAGGATGTGATGGATAGAAGTAAGAAAGGTACATGTGTGAGTGAGAGGGAGGTAGGCGTGTCCTCCACCTCGAAGCTGTGCTGTGTGCGGTGCCCTGCCCGGATAGGTACTGTTCACGTATAGTAGTAGTGAACCGAGCCGTCTAGGTAGAGTAAGGCACACAAGAACATCGTTGGTGGTGACCTCTAGACCAGTTATGTGGGTGGAGTTACAGGTGTCCTTGAGTTGGCTGCCTTGATATCCTAATGACTGTGGTAGCCATGTGTTGGGCTGGCATCCTCAGGATGAGTTAAGTGGTCCTTTCCTCCCAAGGTGAACACAAACAGTTTGCAGGAAGCAAGATCATTCCTATGAGAAGAAGCGAGAAGTACAATATGCGTTATTCTCGCGTGGTTCTGATACTTCTCAAGTAGGCATAGAGTGGGGTGGAGGTAGGTGTGGGTGTCCACTGAGGGAAGGATGCAGGTTGGAAGGCGGCGGTTCGATATCCTCTAAGGGTCTGGATATATCGTGGGTGCAGGAGTCAAATGTGATGGGGGCACAGATCAAAGGTACTCGCGCAAGTGGGAATGGGCCCCGGGGAGATATTCCACAGAGAGCCCTGATGTGTGCGGTGCCCTAGTCGTACAGGTGCTGATTACATATATTTTGGGTAATTAGTTCCTGTCCTGGTAGAGTAACGCTCAAGAATAACAACCTTTTTTTTTTTTAAACATCTTTATTGGAGTATAATTGCTTTACAATGGTGTGTTAGTTTCTGCTTTATAACAAAGTGAATCAGTTATACATATACCTATGTTCCCATATCTCTTCCCTCTTGCATCTCCCTCCCTCCCCCCCCCCCCCGTATCCCACCCCTCTAGGTGGTCACAAAGCACCAAGCTGATCTCCCTGTGCTATGCGGTTGCTTACCACTAGCTATCTATTTTACATTTGGTAGTATATATATGTCTATGCCACTCTCTCACCCTGTCACATCTTACCCCTCCCCTTCCCCATATCCTCAAGTCCATTCTCTAGTAGGTCTGTGTCTTTATTCCCGTCTTGCCACTAGGTTCTTCATGACCTTTATTTTCCCTTAGATTCCATATATATGTGTTAGCATACTGTATTTGTTTTTCTCTTTCTGACTTACTTCACTCTGTATGACAGACTCTAACTCCATCCACCTCACTACAAATACCTCCATTTCATTTCTTTTTATAGCTGAGTAACATTCCATTGTATATATGTGCCACATCTTCTTTATCCATTCACCCGATGATGGACATTTAGGTTGCTTCCATGTCCTGGCTATTGTAATTAGAGCTGCAATGAACATTTTGGTACATGACTCTTTTTGAATTATGGTTTTCTCAGGGTATATGCCCAGTAGTGGGATTGTTGTGTCGTATGGTAGTTCTATTTTTAGTTTTTTGAGGAACCTCCATACTGTTCTCCATAGTGGCTGTATCAATTTACATTATCTTTAAAATTTATAATCATTTCATACAGGTAGGAAGCATTGGTGAGTCTATAGTTAAGAGACTTGACTTTTTCTCCAAAGAAAGTGAGGGTTGAATATTCATTCTGATTTTTTTGGTATTAATTTTTTGCCATAAGTCTAGTTTTGTCTCACAGTGACCAGTGTATCCAAGAGATACTTATGGGTAGATTTCCATATTCCATATATATTTTTTAACACTGTTCACTTTGTGGTACCGTAGTTCAAATCCATTTTCTCCTTTTAAACAAACATATACTGTGATGTTTAATTTTATGTGCCATCTTGGTTAGGCTATGGTACCCAGTTTTTGGTCAACAGCAGTATAAATGTTGCTATGAAGGTATTTTTTCAGATGAGATGGAACTCAAGATGCAACATCAACTCTTGCCCAGGCATCCACTTTGCTGGACTGCCCTGCAGATTTCAAACTTGCCGACAATCACATGAGCCAATTCCTTAAAATAAATATCTCACTCTCACTTTTGCTCTTGCAGTATCTCTGGTGTGTGTGTGTGTGTGTGTGTGTGTGTGTGTGTGTGTAAATCTGGTTCTGTTTCACTGGAGAACCTTAATACATATTCCATGTACCCTTAAAAGAATCTGATGTGTGTTTCTCTAAGAGTAATATGGCTGCATTTTACAACAAATGGGATCATGTACTGAACTTTGTGTAATGTCAAACCACGAAATTCTTTTTCTGGTTTTAATGGTATCTACTTTAGGGTTAATGATATGAACTAAGAATTTTTTTAAACACCTGTTTTCCCATATGCTGCAACAACATACAGTTCTTTTCTAGCAAAGTCTCTGTGAGTTATTTGGGCAGTAACTCTGTGTGTTTATTTCTCTAACTTGTACTAATATATTGCCATGTAGGATCTTGTGTGTGAAATGATCCTCCTTATTCTTCCTGTTTGAGGATTTGCAGGACACTCTGAGTCATTTATATGTAGGCATTCAAAAATTGCATCACTTTGTCAAATTTCCCTGAATGTAACATTAAGCTTTCTGATATTGTTTTTGCAATGTGCGGAAATTTGGGCAAAATGAAAATCTTCACAAAATAGAATTTTTTTCATCTCCTTATGTGGGTATATGCCATACAGATTTTGTTTTCTTCAGGAAAGTCATGCTGTGGTCTTCATAGATAGGTAGAATATATATTATATATGTTAGAAGGTTTTTCCTAGCACTTTTCTTTTTTTCTTTTTATGTTGTGTACATTCTTATCCCCAACACTTTTGTTGACTGATTATTGGTGGTGGACAGATAACATGCCTAGATTTGCCAACTCAACTTACTTCTCTATCAGTTATTATCATATTCTAGCTCACTTTAGTTGGATAATTGCATTTAAAAGTTTTATGAAGTAGAATTAAATAAACCTTCCAACTACATTGACTTGTTATGAACCGCTTTACAATGGAATAGCAAAATAGGTGGATAGCGGCATGTGGGATCTTCCTGCACCAGGGATTGAACCTGTGTCCCCTGCCTTGGCAGGCAGATTCTTAACCGCTGTGCCACCAGGGAAGTCCAGCTGTAACTTTTAAAATTGTATCTTCCTAAGCCTTTCTCAGGCTTTCTTTTCAGTAATTCATTTATTCTGAGAACTTGGTAGTAACATCTGGAGTTTTGGGGGACTTGGCTTCCAGCACATTCTGTGTTACTACTGCCATCCTGAGTCACTGCCATCTGGAAAATTTTTGGTATGAAAAACCGGGCACTTTAGTATATGGGTTGCTTTCACCTTGTCAGAGAAATTCCTCAAAAGAAGTTCCTTCTTTGTAAACAGGTAAATTTGGAAATAGAAAATCAACATTTACTAATTAGATAGGTTTTGGCACATATGAATCTAATCTTTTGATAGTAAATTTGCTTTTGTTTCTGCATTGCTTTTTCAGGTTCCAAAAGTATTTTCACATGTTGCCTCATGACAAATCAGGGCATTAGAGTTGTTAAAAGTTTATTCAGTTCTGGGTTGCTATGAGTATCTAACCACAGAAATGTTTCATGAACTTTTTCTCCCAGGTAAGTAATAATTCACCAGATGATGCTTATTACTATTACAACTACTCTACGAATATAAACATAACTAGTACTAGTGTGACTAACTTTACAAGTATTGCTAAGATGAAGTTCAATTTTTACCTTTTCTTTTACTTAGGTAAATTATGTGTTTACAAAAATGGGATCATGCTGTACACCTTCTGTTCAATACACTGTGGATATCTTCACTGTTAAGTAGGATTTTTTAAAGTTTGTTTTAAATTCCTACACTTTAATCCATGCAGAATGTGTGATGGTGAGGGCAATGAAGTGAGGATTTTATTTGATTATTTTCTCTCTCAGATAAGGAATTAATCAAGTGCTATTTCAGCTGTCTGTTTTCTTCCAGTGAACTCTTGATTCTTTGACCCTGTTCCACACCATTTCAATTATTGTAGCTTTACCATAGACAATGAACTTCAATATCTTGTTTATTTATTTTCTATCTATTACAATTTTCTGAACTACTTTACCATTTTTCAAAATTTTTCAATTGATTCTCTGCATTAATTACAATAATATTATCTTTGGGTTTTTTGTATTGATTTTTCTACATTGATTTTTTTTTAACAAAACAAGCAATGTTTTCTCAGCCTAACTAGACAAAATCAGTAAAATTGAACATTGAAAACATAGTAACATCCCCACATTAACCCTCTATTCTAAAGAAAGAATTTTTCTTTAGGCATTTTTTAGAACTTCAGAACATTTACATCATTCTCCATACAGAAACATACATTTGTATACATACATATATGCATATATGTAAAATATATTTTGTGTGTGTATGTCACAGAAAATCTGAAAGTCACTGCTCAAGTTCAGAACACACACGAACAATTCTCTCTCTTGATTTCATATGATATTTGTTGGGATTTATTGTTGTAAAAAAAATTTATCATTTTTTCACCTAAATATCATTATATGATATAGCATTTTAACTCTCATTTTTAATTAGAACTTAGTATTTGTTGACAGTTTTATTTCTTTTGAGGTAAAAGTCACATATAGTGAAATTCAAAATTCTTAAGTGTACTTACATGAGAATTTACTAATTCATACACCCATGTAACACAAACCCCTATCAAGTTATAAAATATTACCATTCCCCACCCCTAGATTTCCTCATGCTTTTTCCCACTCCACCCCCAGAGGGATTCACTATTATTTTTCTACCTCAGATTAAATTTACATGTTCTAGAACTTCATGTGAATGGGATAAGGTAGTATGTAGTCTTTTGCGCATAGCTCTTTCATAAACAAACTGCTTTTGAGATCTATCCATTTGATCTATCAGTGTTTCACTAGTTTTTATTGCTGAGTAGTATCCCATCATATGAATCTATCAGATTGTTTGGGCTATTATAAATAAAGCAGCTATTAACATCCGTGTACAAGTCTGTTTGTGGATATATTGATATATTTTCATTTCTCTTTGGTAAATACTTAGGAGTGCAAATACTGGTTCATAAGGACGGGTATTTTTAATTTTATGAAAAAGTGAGGTACCTTTGCCCAAAGTGTTGTAGACTTTTACACTGCCATAAACATTATTTGACAGTTCTGATTGTTCAGCATCTTCACCAACATTTGCAGTTGTCAGTCTTCTTTTTTTTCTTTTAGCCATTCTGGTGGAGTATAGTGGTCCTCATTATGGTTTTAATTTGCATTTATTCCTGATGCCTAATGACATTTGCCTATAAACTTTTCCCTGTTTATCATTTACTAATGTATTATTTTATATACAATAATATACAATAAAATTCACCAATTTTAAGTGTAAATTTTGAAGGTTTTTGGTAATAGTATACAACTATATGTACATAGTCAAGACATAGAACAGTTCTGTCATCCTAAAAAATTTCCTCATGTTCCCTTGTATTCAGTCTCCTGTCCCATCCTGGGACTCAGGCCACCATTAAAAATGCTTTCTTACACAATAGGTCTGCCTTCCATAACATTTCATATAAAAGAAATCTTTTTTGTTTTGCTTTTCTCACTTAGCATAAGGCATTTCAGATTTATCTATGTTATTGCGTATATCAATTTTATTATCCCTTTCTGTTGCTAGATTGCTTTCCATGGTATGTTGTACCATAAACTGTTTAGTCATTTACCAGTTTTTGGACCCGTTTTTGCTTCCATTTTGGGGCTACTATGAATTATGTTTCTATGAGCACTACTGTACACGTTTTTGTAAGGGCCTGTATTTTTATTTCTCTTGGGTAAACATCAAGGAGTAGAATCACTAGGTCATAGAGTACAAATATATTTAACTTTATAAAGTATTGCCATACTGTTTTCCCAAAGTGGGTAAACAATTTTGCCTCCACGCCAGCAATGAATGAGTTTTACTTTCCCCACAAACTCAACAACAGTTGGTAATGTCGGTCTTAAAATTTTACTCATTCTGGTCTGTATGCAGTGGTATCACATTTTGGTTTTAATCTACATTTATCTGATGACTACTGATGTTGAACATCTTTTTTGTAAATGTATTGATCACATGTATGTCTTCTTCTGTGAAGTGTCTGCAGAATTTTCTCATTATTGGGTTGTCTCATTGAATTGTATAAGTTCTTTCATATTCTGGATACAATCACTTGGTTGGATATGTGTTTTGGAACAGTTTTCTCCATTTGTGACTTGTAATTTTTTGTCTTAAAAATGTCTAGAATAACAACTTTTTTTAATCTTGAAGACTCTGTTTTATTAAATTCTTCTTTTACTTTTCTCTTTTGGTGTTCTGCTTAACAACTATTTAACCTAGTGTCACAAAGATTTTTTTCCATATTTTCCTATAGAAATTTAACAATGTTCCTTCTTATAGCTAGGTCTATGATCCATTTTGAGTATGATGTGAGGTAAAGGTAGAGGTTCATTTTTTTTTTTACATACAGATATCTAATTTTTGCAGTACCAAGTGTTGAAAAGACTATCTTATCTCAATTAAGTTTCACTGGCAAATTTATCAAAGATCAATTGATCTAATATGTTGGAGTCTGTTTCTGGACTCTTCTCTATTCCATTAATCTGTATGTTTAACGTTAAAACAAAACCATGTTGTCTTGAATTCTGTACCTCTGTAGTAGTTCGTGATACAGGTAGTATAAATCATCCAACTTTGTTCCTTTTTGGAAATTGTTTAGGTATTCTAGGTCCTTTGCCTTTGCCTCTAAATAACTTATACATTGAAATTACCAATTTATCCAAAAAACCTTGTTAGGATTTTGATTGTGGTTGCATTGAATCTGTGTATTAATTAGGATGAGTTAACATCTGAAAAATATTGAGTCTCCTTCAATCCAAGAATATGATACATCCCTCCATGTATTTAGTACTGTACTTTAATTTCCTTTGCAGTGTGTTGTAGGGTTCCACATAAAAGTTTTCCACATTTTTATTTAATTCTGGAATATTTTTATTTGTTATGCCTTTGTGAATGAATTTTATTTAATTTTATGTTCTAATTGCTGGTTGCTATTATATAGAAATGCAATTGATTTTTTATATAGTGAACTTGTACTCTGCAACCTAAATTCATTTATTAGTTCCAGTAGCTTTTATATAGATTCCTTAGAGTTTCTAAATACATGATTATGTTATCTCAAAGACAGTTTTACTTTTTTCTTCTAAATATGTATTCCTTTTATTTCTTTTTCTTCCCATATAGTACTAGCTGGGACCTCTAGTACAATGAAAAATAAATGCATTGAAAGCAAATATAGTAGACTTGTTCTCAGTCTTAGAAAGAATTGTGCCTTCCACCATTGAATATGTTGTTAGGTGTATGTTTATCATAGATGTCCTTAAATAGACTTTCCTTCTGTTTATAATTTTCTAAGAGTTTATTTCTAAAATGAAAAGGTGTGTAATTTTGCCAACTAAAGCATCTGTCTAAATGATACTATTTTTTCTTTTCCTTAAATCTCTTAATATGATGTATTGCATTGATTGGTTTATTACATTGATTGGTTTTAGAATGTTAACCAATCTTGTGAGATAAAGAAATGTTATTCCTGTATATTTCTATTCTCTCTTCCTCCTTTTCATGTTACTATAGTTACACATATTACATCTGTATATATCATAAAACCAACAATACATTGCTATAATGATTATTTTATATAATTTTATGTCTATTAAAGAAGATTATAAAGGAAAGGAGAGCAAGTGTGTGTTTACAGAATTTGTTATATTAACATTCTTACTATTTCTGATTCTCTTTATTTGTTCCTGTGGATTTGAGTTAGCATAGGTTATAATTGACTTGCTCCGACACAACTTTGGTCCCACCCAGCTTTTTTTTGCCGTGATTTTCAAATATATTACTTTTCTATATTTTATGTTCCCACAAATACGATACATATTGTTCTATACAGTTGTTTTTAAATCGGTTAAGAGAAAGAGGGAGAAATACGTATTTGTACTACCTTTTATAATTACATAATTACTTTTATCAGTGCTCTTTGTTTTTTCATGTGGATTTGAATTAGCATTTAGAGTCACTTCTTTTCAGCTCAAAAAGCTTCCTTTAGTATTTCTTGTAAGGCAGTTTTACTACCAACAAATTCAGTTTTTCTTTATCTGAGAATGTATTTTGTCTTCTTTGCTTTCTTTCTTTTTTTTGAAAGATACTTTTTCTGGAGGGAAGATTCTTGGTAGACAGTTATTTTTTTCTTTGAGTGCTTTGAGTATGTTGTCCCAATGCCTTCTTACTTCCATTGTTTCTGATTGGAAGTCAGCTATATATACACTAATATGTATAAAATAGATAACTAATAAGAACCTGCTGTATAAAAAATAAATTAATTAATTTAATTAAATTTTTAAAAATCATGATTCAGAAGAAGAAAAGAAGTTGGCTCTTATTCTCAGGGGGGTTCTTTTACATGTGACAAGTCATTGTGCTCTTGCTATTTTCATGATTTTCTCTTTGTATTTCAGCCTTTTTTCTAAGATGACTCCATATGAATCTCTTTGCATTTATATTTACTTAGAGTTGGTGACTTTTTTGATGTATAAATTTGTTTTTCATCAAATTTGGAAGTATTTTAGCCATGATTTCTTTGAATAAAATTTCTGCTCTTTTCTCCTTCCTCTTGTTTTCATGTCCAATTACACATATGTTGATGTTCTTTATGGTGTCCCACATTTCTCGGAGGCTTTGTTCAATTTTCTTCATTTTTTTCTGTTTTTCATATTGCATAATCTATCCATCTTTCTTCATGTTTGCTGATTTTTTTTTCTGCCAGTTCAGATCTACTGCTAATCCCTCTAGTGAAATTTTCACTTTAGTTATTGTAATTTTCAATTCCAGAATTTCTGTTTGGTTCTTTTTAACAATTTCTATCTCCTTGTTGGTTTGCAGTATTTGATAAGACATTGCTGTCATCATAGCTTTCTTTAGTTAAGCATGGTTTCTTTTCCCTCTTTGAACATATATTTATAATGGCTGCTTTATATTCATTGTCTTTTAAATTCAATATATGGGCTGTCTCACCGGCAATTTCTCTTGTTTGGTTTTATTCTTATGTACATGTCATGCTTTCCTCTTTTTTTTTTTTTTTGTATCTCTTGTTATTTTTTGTTGAGAACTCAACATTTTAGGTAATATATCAACTCTGGATTTTTACCCTCATGTCCTGTTTTTGTTATTGTTTGCTTTTTCATTTGTTTAGTGACTTGGCTGTCTCAATGAATTATATTTCCCCCTCAATGTGAAGCTTGTGATTTTATTTCTCAGAGGATGAAGACTTGGGAGTGAACAAAGTTACCATGCCTTGACAGTGGTTTTACCAATGCTGTCTTTGACTTTCTCTAATTTCTCAGTTAGGCTGTCTGTTGGCCTCATTTGGTCTCACATCCAGTTGTTAGGCTTCACTAATTGGCAGATGATTGCTCTATTGTTTTTGACAATGACCTGGGACATAAAATGCTCTAAAGTCTGATCCAATTAAATTCAGGCAAGGATAGTTTTTGAGACAGGCTTTGAGGTTTGTTTTGACCCTAGGAGGGCTTTTCTTACCTGTCCCTTTCCTTCATCTTCTCTGTTGAACTAGCTGGCCTATGGTTTAGTTTGTTGCTCTTAATTAAGAGGAGTTTCTTGCCTCTTCTTATTTTCTTACCACCAAAATAGCTATTGTTTTCAAGAGCACCCTTAGTCTTGAACTTTTCTGCACTCTATTTTAAAATAAAGTCAGTTCCTATGGGAAGAGCTTTGGACCTCTCTTTTCTTATAGACTTCTTTACTCCACGCACAAAGTTTCTGAGCTACTTATCTGGGTGCTGGGCAGGGTGGTAGACTCTGGTCTTCTCAGCTTACCTCTCCAAATGAGGAACATCCTCTTCAATAAGCAAGCTAGGGTAAGGGTAATCAGAGCCCCAGTATTCTCAGATAGCTTCATCTAGTGTAGAAGCTACATCATATGAGTATGGGATGGATGTAGGAAAGGAGCCTCCAACCTCTGCATTCACAAGGAATTTAAACTTTTCAACTTGGAATGGAAAAGGATGAGAAATGCTGGTGGCCTGCCCCCCCTCCCACTTAAGTACCATATCACTTGATTGAGAGCTGAGAGGAGAGACAACCTATCTTCTTGGCTACAGTCACAGGGAATCGAGATTTCTTCAACCTGAGCTGGGGGAGAGAGAGAGAGAGGAAGTGGATCCTGGCTCAAGTGCCACAGACTCTTGATGTTCTTACCAGGTCAGTAAATTTTGCTTGAACATGTGTTTCTTCATTTGGTGTATGCACTTAGGACATTTTCCAGAGACTGTTTTTTATAATTTTCACCAGTTATGCTTCTTTCTCTGGGGCATGAGTTTGCAAAGCTCCTCATGCTGCTGTCCCAGAACTGAAACTCATTACTGTCGATTTTCCAGGATTCTGTTTTGTAACATAGCTATTATTCCTAGAGTTGAACATTAACCTAAGTTTCAGCAATACTCTAGGTTTTTATAGAGAGTATTAAAATATCTATTTGATGCACTGTGATATTTAGAAATGCCAATCCCAGTTTTTCTTTTTCTTTTTTTTTTTAATTTTTGTTTTTGGCTGCATTGGGTCTTCATTGCTGCACGTGGGCTTTCTCTAGTTGTGGTGTGTGGAGGCTACTCTTTGTTGCAGTGCATGAACTTATTGTGGTGGCTTCTCTTGTTGCAGAGCATGGGCTCTAGGCACGTGGGCTTCAGTAGTTGCAGCACGCAGGATCAGTAGTTGTGGCATGAGGACCCTAGAGCACACAGGCTTCAGTAGTTGTGCCACGTGGGCTCAGTAGTTGTGGTGCATGGGCTCTAGGGTGCACGGGCTTCAATAGTTGTGGCTCATGGGCTCTAGAGTGCAGGCTCAGTAGTTGTAGCACATTGGCTTAGTTGCTCTGCAGCATGTGGGATCTTCCTGAACCAGGGATCGAACCTGTGACCCCTGCAATGGCAGGCAGATTCTTAACCACTGTGTCACCAGGGAAGTCCCCAAGTTTTCTTGTATGTGCTCTTTTTTGGTGGGAGGGCGTATCACGGAAGTCAAACTGCAGTGTCTTATTTAATAATGTGTCTGAGATCTGGCACATAGATAAACATGTTGATGTACACTTTGGGTCAACTCTTTCACTGTTGTGCTTATAGTCAATGAAAAGTATAGACTTTTTAGGGGTCTTATTGTATTAAAGAACATTTATAGTCATATATAAGCGTTATTAGTTATTTTTTAGGGTGAATCCTAATGTTCAGTTCCTGCCCAGTGAGCACTTAGTTTCTGAGGAGGAGCTAAACTTATCAATTAATGTGCCTTCTTAGACTTTGAGCTCTTATCTTAATAATCCACTGAATTGATTGTCTGTTATTTTTAATTGTATTTGTAATACCAGCTGCCTCGTCTTGTCTTTGCATGAACTCTGATGTGCTAACAGTAGTTCATATTTTATATTACTTTTGTGAATACAGAATTGGAAAACACATGTAAATATACAGAGCAATATGTAATTGTGATCTGCTGCTGTTGTTCTTATTATTAATAGGTATTGTTCATTCCTATCTCCAAAAGAGGTAAACTTGAAATTGGTTTGATTAAATACCATTTTTAGGCCTTATCCCCCTTTTTTTAAAACAATTTTGAATATATCTTATCATTTAAATATTTTGTTTGAAAAAGGAAAACATCATTATTGTTGCTAATATAGATACAGGGAAAGTGATGATTTCTGCCACCATTCCCCTTTGATCATACTCCCAGCCTCACCCCCAGGTACCCATTATGAGCAACATTTGCTCATATTTGCTCAGTCTAATACATATCCTTTTTTAACCATGACTTTTCATATATCTTACTCTCATGTAGACATACAAGGAATTTGTTTTCATTCTAAACACTGGAAAGTTTAGATTTCTAAACACTCTAAACAAGATTATAGTATATACATACTATTCAGCAAATAGCTTTCCTCCTCAAAAACATTACTCATGTGTATCCTTCCAAGTCAAGTTTTGTATATAAACTATAATGTAAAGTAATATTTAACTTCATTATTTCCTCAAATACACAATTTTTCCAACAGATTTTTTTTCTCATAAATTTGATCCTTTAATCTATTTAAGTTATTTTTGCCATTATGATAAATCCACTTTATCCCTTAGTGATGGTATAGAGATTTTATTTTAGTTTTGAGGTCAGCTTGGTTAATCTCAACATCTTATATTTGCTCATAACCTATGGTAGCACTTTACCAAATGCCAATAGAGTTGAATTGACATTTTTCTTCCTCCCCCTGTACTCTGGACCTAAAATCGTAAAACATTTTTAGGAAAATGAACAATTTTTACAGTATTGCATCTTCTCATCCATGGAGATTGCTATGTATTCATTGATCTATATTTTATACTATGCTATACAGTTTTTAATTTACTTAATATGGCCCCTGAAGTATTTTTGATAATTTTGTTGCTTGGTAATTTACTTTCTTTCTTTTGACTGTGGGTTATTTTTTTGCTGTTGTGTATTCTATTTGATTATCATTGCAGTACGTGGAAGCTATTGAGTGTATATTTATTTTTCTGAATGCCTTTCTAAATTTTCCTATTAGATTCCATGCATTTTAAATTGTATTTTCTTGAATTATCTCTGTGGAGAATAGTGTTTTTATTCTGGGTCCCTTGAAACAGCATCACCAAATATTAATATATACCATATCCACACAGTGCTGTGAATTACCAGAAATTAGGATGACAACATATTGCTTTTGGATCTGTGTGCCACTCCTCACCTCCCCATCCTTGTATTTGAGACCAGAGTTGTTCAGTTCTGCTTTATTGGGAACTTGAGTTAAAACTTTTTTGAGGGGCCTTGATGTCAGTTGGCTTAATACTGGGTGATTAATCTTAGATTTGAAGTGAGAATACTGACTGTATTGTAACTTGCTGACAGGTAGTCTCTAGCTGCTAAACCAAAATGTTACCAGTAAAGGTAATTAGTTAAACCTGGATTCTAATGTTCTGGTATAACCACTGTGTGTCTGCTGTTTTAACATTAAGGAAAGCATTCTTACTTTTTGGACACATTTGAAGCTTAAGAGAAATTAGGAGTATGATTGCTGGGAGTTTTTTTAAATTACAAATTCAATTTCACTTCTAGTGATAGGTCTGTTCAAATTGTCTGTTTCTTCTTGATTCTGTCTTGGCAGGTTATATGTTTCTTGAAACTTTGTCCATTTCTTCTAGGTTGTCCAATTTGTTGGCATATACCTGTTCATAGTATTCTCATAATTTTTTGTATCTCTGTGGTGTTGGTTGTTATTTCTCCTCTTTCATTTCTTATTTTATTTGGATCTTCTCTCTTTTCTTGGTGAGCTTGGTTAAAGGTTTATCAATTTTATCTTTTCAAAAAACCAGCCCTTGGTTTCATTGATCTTTTCTATTGCTTTTTTGATCTCTATTTTATTTTATTTCCTCTCTGATCTTTATTATTTCCTTCCTTCTGCTGACTTTGTGCTTTGTTTCTCTTTTTCTAATTCTTTTAGGTGGTAGGTTAAGTCGTTTATTTGAGATTTTTCTTGTTTCTTGAGGAAGGCCTGTATTGCTAAAAACTTCCCTCGTAAAACTGCTTTTGCTACATCCCATAGATTTCGGAAAGTTGTGTTTGCATTTTCACTTGTCTCCAGGTATTTTCTGGAAGCAACCCAAGTGCCCATCAACAGATGAATGGATAGAGAAGATGTGGTGTGTGTGTGTGTGTGTGTGTATCCTGCTGTTTGCAGCAGTGTGGATGGACCTAGAGAATATTATGCCTAGTGAAATAAGTCAGACAAAGACAAGTATTGTATGATATCACTTATGTGTGGGATCTAAAAAATAATACAAATGAATGTATATGCAAAACAGAAACAGACTCACAGATATAGAAAACAAACTTGTGGTTACCAAATGGGAGAGGGAAGGAGGGAGGAACAAATTAGGAGTATGGGATTAACGGATACAAACTATGTATAAAATAGATAAGCAACAGGGATATATTGTATAGCACAAGGGACTACAGCCATTATCTTGTAATAACTTATAATGGAGTATAATCTGCAAAAATACTGAATTGTTATGCTCTACACCCAAAACTAATAAAATATTGTAAATCAACTATACTTCAATTTTAATAAAGGATAAATTGGGAGTATGAATATACAATATTAGTAAATAATTTTGGTGGTTACTAAATGAGATATTCAAAATGACAGCCTAGAGGACAATGATTTCATGGCAAGCAATATAGGAGTTTTTGTACTTTTTCTAAGTTCTATAATTTTAATTAATATCAGGTAATATTTTTTCTTTTTACAGATGAGGTACCATCTTGTTCAAATGACTTAGATATTCATGCCTTGATCTTCTAATGTTGAACCACATATAAGGAATTTTAAAGGTATGTTGTAAATTAAGATTATATGTGTTGATTATTTCTCCTTAACATGAACTTTGTTCAGCAACACCTCACCATCAATGCTTTAATCATTTTGGTTTTAAAATATCACCTAGGGTGTATTTACTTTGTGAAAATTCATGGAGCTATATATTTATGCCTTGTGCACTTTTCTGTGTGTATGTTACATTTCTAGAATTAAAACAACCAAATGACAAACCCCCAAAATAATAATACCATGTAGTATTTTGTAGAGCATATACCAATTTTTGCTCTCATTATCCTGGGGTTATTTGCATTATTTCAGCCCTAAATTTTAGGGAATAATAGTCATTTCACTTTCTCCAATTTACTGAAGCATCATATTTGTATTTAAAATGATAATAATGCATATAAAATTTAGAAAACTCAACCCCTTTACAATATAGAGTTGCCCCATCCCTCATGGGGTTATATACCAAATTATAAAGACTTCCTTTATTACAATTTTTTTAAGTGTTCAAATAAATAGTTGATCATTTTGCTTTTAGACTTTTATACTTCTTTCTGTTGTGAAAATAAATAAACCTTAATTAAATAAATATAACAATTATCATTTCAGTTACTATCAATATTATTGGGTTTAATGCAAAATATGTGTGTTATCTTTTGTATATGAATAAATATTGCAGCTGGTATAGGATCAATTACTTGTTTATGATCCTAAAGCAAATGATTGGCTTAGCTTCATTTTCACGTCTTAAGAAATGTACACATTTTCTAATAAAAAAAAATTACGATTAGTATTTTCAGAGTCTAACTAGTAAAACTAAGTAAATATATATAAAAAATAAATTAATGACCTCTTCCACAAATGCCCAGTTCCATATGTTTGTTTTAACCAATGTTAAGTGTCTGCTACATGCATTTCTGCATTCTTCTCCATGCTTAAGCATATATACAAGCCCACTGCACAGGTTAGGGACTTTACAGATATTTATTTAATGGATGATGTACAGCAATGTACATGTATATATTCTGAGATATATAATAAATAAGTATATATAAACACATAGACACACACACACACATACCAAGATTCTTAATGTCAGTGTTTTCCTTTCTTTTTAAAAAAAAAACTACCAAGACATTATCACAGCATACATATCATAAGGCAGATTGATAGTTGAATTGGGAATGTTAATGTAAGGATATAAGAATTGCTATAAGTACTTATAAGCTCGTAGGTAGTTATATGACTTCTAATTAGGAAAACAACATGGTATGAAATAATGTATTTTGTCAAGAATGGAAATAATACTGTGGTAATAATGTCACTTGTTTCTCTGTAGCTCTTGAGTTTCTCAAAGTACTTTTGTATACCCTGATTTGTTTAATTCTCATGACAAATACGAGGTGTGGAATTAAAAGTGTTCACAGCTGTAAGTATTCCAACTACTATGTAAGTAAGCATTAAGTGGGTGTAAATTATTATGATTGCTGGAGGTCTGAAGAGCAGATACTCCTCCTAAAGATGCGAAAACTAGAGGCTTTTACTTGTTAGATCACTTATTAAAGGATTCCATAACAAGAGAGTACCCTAAGTCTTTTTCATGTTTCAGATGTATTTTATTTATTTTCTATTTAATAATAAACATAACAGTTTTTCAACCTCATGCATAATATAGGGCAACAATATATGATAATATGATGAAACATAAAAAGTCAATCTCTTCCTGCAAGTTCTCTCATTCACACCCAAGTTTTAACCCATGTTAACTGCCTCATTCATATAATTTAACCAAAAATTTATGATTAAGTAAACACATATTAAACCACAATGAAATTCACTACTGGACTTTTAAAAATGGAGTTTTTTGTTGTTCACCTTAAAATGATATAATTTACTCCAAAGTGTTTTATCTCTTAAAAATGCCCCAACAGCACTTTGTTAAGGATATCTGTCTCTCTCTGTCTCTGTCTCTCCCTCCCTGTCTCTGTCCCTGTCTATCTGTCTCCCGCCCCCCCCCCTTCACCTCCAAGATAATTTAACTTTTAAAATTATGCTCTGCTGTTCTTCACCTCACATCGTCTCAACAGATAGCCATTAAAACCAAAGCGGGTAATACAGTAGTCCCCACTTACCTGTGGTGGATACATTGTAAGACCCCCAATGGATGCCTGAAATTGTGGATAGTTCCAAATCCTATATTACATTTTTTCCTATTCCTACATACATATGATAAAATTTGATTTACAAATTAGGCACAGTAAGAGATTAATAACAGTACTAAAAAAAATAGAACAATTATAGCAATATACTGTAATAAAAGTTATGTGAATGTGGTCTCTCTCTCTCTCTCTCAAAATATCTTATGCCTTTAATGCTTTTTTCTATTTTAACTAAGCACTTATCACACACTGTGGCTGTAACTTTTTCATTTTGAGATGTGACAGAAAAACTAGCATGAATTTCTTTTCTTTTCTTCATAATTTTATGAATAGAAGTTTCATTCTTATCGTAGATCTTAACAACCTCAGCATACATTTTTTTTCTCTCCTTAACTGGAGAACTTTCACCTTTTCACTTAAAGGAAGCACTTTATGGCTTCTCTTTGGCATATCCGAATTGCCAGCTTCACTACTCTTGCACTTTGAGGCCGTTATTAAGAAAAATAAGGGTTACTTGGACACAAGCACTGTGCTACCTCAGCAGTTGATGTGATACCCAGGCCAGCTACTGAGTGATTGTAGGGTGGGATCCCCTGGACAAAGGGACGATTCAACTCACATCCCAGGTGGGACGGTGCGGGACGGCATGAGATTTCATCACCCTACCCAGAACACTTTGCAATTTAAAACTCTGAATTGTTTATTTCTGGAATTTTCCACTTAGTATTTTCAGAGTGTGGTTAACCTCAGGTAACTGAAACCACAGAACGTGAAACAGCAGATAAGGAGGGAATACTGCTAGAACTCTGCTGTGGAATCTGGGCCATCATCTAAATTGTGTGGAGAGGGATTTTTGCCAGCTTCCCCAGATTTGCATAGTCAGACGTTTGAACCCAAACCTCATTAGAGATATTCAGATCCCCAGCGGCTCTGGAATCTGCTGTTCCTCAGACACCCCCAGTAAAGTCCCATCTCAGGCCTTTGCACTTGACTGTTCCCTCTCCCTGAATTCTCTTCTTCCCGGATATCAGTTGGATTGACTCCTTAAACTCCTTCAAATCTTCGCTCTTACCTACTCACTCAACCAGGCCTCCTGATCCCTGTCCTCAAGTCTCCCATGCCCCTTATCCTGCTCTATATTTTCTTTATTTCATGTCATTTGTTACATTTCAGCACGGTTTATCATTTACTCATTGTGTCTTCTCCAGAGTGAACAACTGCCCAGGTTCGCCTGGGACTGAGACTCCCCAGATTGTGAGACTTTTCAATTTTAATACCAGGAAAGTCCCAGGCAAACTGAGATGAATTGGCCACCTTGTTTCCTTGTCTTTCTCCTCCCAGCAGAATGAAACATTCACAACTGTGGAGATCTGTGTTTTGGTCAGTGATTTATCCCACACATCAACAACAGTGCCTCACACACAGTAGCCAGTTAATAAATCTTCGCTGAATGAAGGAAAGAAAGCCTAAAGAGTAAGAATTACAGTGCTTGCATCCTGGTTCTAGGCATGTAGATTCTAAATGGACCTGCTCTATGTTATTTTGGGAAGACAGAATCAAATTTACTAATAATTACTTAGGTTTCTGAGTCACATTTTAGTTCACAAAAGTGTTATTTCCCCATATCCTGCCTCATTTAATCTAAATGGCAGTCCTGCAGCATAGAATGAATAATATCTATGGCATCCAATGTTTGTGAGGGTAAAAAGAGATCATTCCCATAAAGGCATTTCTATACTCCCTGACACTCCAGTAAGCATTCAGTGAACGTTCTTAACTTCATTATGATTGCTATCATTACTGTTACATTTATTATTACTGAGATAGTCATTGGACTCTTTTTTTACAATGGGAAGTTTGAGTCTTAGAGAAGATTGGTGACTTATTTAAAGTCACAAAGCAAGTGAGTGGCTGATGCTAATGTTTTTAAAAAGATTTTCTTTTTCAATTTGTTCAATACAAATGCAATTCTCTTAGCGCAGCCAGGGAAAGGCCTTCCCCCCACTTTATTGAGATATACCTATATAAAAATTGCACACATTTAATGTATACATTTTGATGAGTTAGGGCATATGCATATACCTGTGATACCATCACCACAAGCAAAGTAATAAACATATCCATTAGATCCAAACTATTTCTTGTGTCCTTTTTTTTTTTGCAAAATAAAAATATTAAGAACTTACCCACGCCCCCGACATACCACATTAGTTTTATTCAACATGCTTTTCATAATCAATATGAATAGCCTGGTGCATCTCCTTGCATCTGCCTAGGCAGGTAGGATTTTTGTTTTTGTTTGTATGAAAATTGGGATATAATTGATACATTACTTGCAGCTTTCTTTTGTTGCCTAACGGGTGCCTCAAGGCCATCCACCTAGGTTAATAGGACTCTATTTTGTTACATTTTTAAATTCAGCTTTACAACCCATGCAACATGCATCTGGGTACATTGTATGAAGTGAAAGTTTCATTCATTTCTTCAGTCTGCCCCATATTGCAGAAATGCCAAATTGGCCCAGCACCATAAACAATCAATTTTGCTTCAGTGTTATCTTTTTAAATTAACGTTCCAATACGACACTCTTAATTAATGAACCATTTAATATCTACAATCACAAGTATCCCTCATAACCTTTCTTCTGAGGTTTTCTTTGTATAATGTCACCTACTGAAGACTTGCAGCTAAAATGTAACCTCACTTTTCTAATTTCTTTAACACCACATTTGGCTTTTTAACTTATCTGCCATAACATGAAAATGTCTTTTGAGAAAATGAACATTTGGTATTGACTTATCTCTCTCAGATCTTGTGTGTGTGTGTCTGAGTCCTCTTCTTAAGCTGCCCTCTAAATCCCTTAGAAAAGTTTTGTCATTTCTTTATAGAGAGCCTGAATAAGTCTTCACAAGTGGACAGCTGAGTAATTTTTTTCTTGCTATTGTGAATTAGTTCTAAATTGGATTGTCTTTATAAAATGTTAGCATAAAGTGAAAGCAGTGATTTTTCTTTGCTTATTTCTTAGTACCCAACTTACTACAATGTTATATCACTGTTCAGAGTTTTCCAGGCTTGATTTTCACATGTGATTTAGGAACATAAAAGATATACATATATTTGTATTGCAAAATCAAAAAGAAGCTTCATTTTACATTGTCTAAGTAGTCAAATTTTATACATGCACAAATGTCAGAGAGTCCATGGATGGTCATTAGTAGATTTGTGAACTCCCTAAAATAAAATATATATATATATATATATATATATATATATATATATATATGATCTTAAATACATTTTTCAGAGTTAGATGCACTGTAGATTTCATCAGATCCTCAAATGTATATATAAATCAGAAGACTGTAATATATATAATATGCTTTTAAAATATGTACATATATCATTTTTTAAATGCAGCTTTCTAACCCATTCATTAGCGTTTATTTTTTCAAATGAATTAAAACTTGATATTTTCTTCCCAAATAGCTAATGTACATCACAAACTTTTGGGAATCAATTTTGTGTCATCGATAACGTCATTGCTTTCTTCAGGTAGTTCCTCAAATGTAACCATCTTGATGGGTTCTATAAGGAGCAGCCTGCCCACCATCTTTATACCAATCCTATTCTCTTTATTCTGATAGACTCTTTAGTTTTTTGCACTGCATTTGATTATCGTCTAACCTAATTTTATTGTTTAATGAATTGTTTTTTTCTTTCTTTACTGTCTCCCTCTACCCCAAAGTAGAGCATATAAGTCCAATAGAGGGGTATACTTTTCTATTTTGTTCACAGACAATATCTTGTGTGCCAACACCTTAACCCACCAGATAGATGCCTTCTCCTTCCCACCATCCTTGGTGCTCTTTCTTTCTCAGATTCCTATCTCCTTCCCTTTCTCTCAGCTTTCTCTTCCCTCCTCCCACATCCCCATCATTGGCTGGAATATAGCAAGCTCTGCCTTCCTGTCTTGAACAAATATTTCCTGATTGCTAAACTCTCTAATTAGGTGCTGATGATATAACAATGAATAAGGTAGACCTGACACCTGCCCTCCATATATCTTCAGTTTAGTGGTTCCTTTACTGCCAGTCTGACCAGGGTCACGAGAGCTGCAGCATCTTGCCCTCCTCTTATTCATGGAACTTAGGGTTGGGAGGGATTCCTTCACCACCACCCTCATTTTACACAGACACACACACACACACTTGAGTGCTCTTTCTCAGTTTTTCCCCCTTTCCACTGTTTAGCTTTATTCCTAATAAATCACATATGTTTTTTTTTAAAAAAAGTAGCACCTAGCATATAGTAGATGCTTATTAAATAATTGCTGAATTAAAAAAATAACAATAGAGGCAAACAGCTAGTAAGAAAAATTGCACAGAATACTTACATAGTGGTTAGTGAGTATGTGGATTCTAAGTAAGACTGTTACATGTTAATTTTAACATGTTTTTATATGCATGGAATCAGTTGTCATGATAATATAATCTTTTATGCTTCTAAGTAGCTTTTTAATTTACAGAAGTATTTTCCAAATGTTGAATAATGAGTCAGTCCTAACATCAATCCTGTGGCATGGAATTAACGATGGTATCTGACTCAGGTCTTTTATGGGATAATATATACAAAGGCATTTCCAGACTTCCTGACCTGGGAGTAAACCTTCAGTGAATGTTAATGACTTCATTATCATTCTTATTATTGCAGCTATCATTATTATTAAACGTAGTTATTTTGTTCTTGATTCTAGATGGGAAGTGTGTGTTTAGAGAGGTTAAATGATGTGTTTAAGTACATAAAGCCAAGCAAGTGGCTGGTGTTTTCACTGATTTTTTAAAAATATGAATGCTTTTTGTCAATATTGTTAATATGAAAAGTAGTCCTTTCACAGTTTACCTAAAGAAAGAACTTAGAGATAAAAATTGACAAATTTAATAACCTGCACAAAAAACTAATTCATTCCACACCTTTTCCATTACCTGTATTAAACTTGTTCTCCCTCTATGCACAAAAACAGACAATAACATATACACATGTAGAAAACGCCATATGTTTTCTTGTTTTTTATCCATTTTACAAGAATAATATTTTATAAAAACTGTATTAATGCTTATTAATATTATCCCACACATTTCTCGAAAATTGGTATTCTTCTTTGGCATATTTTCATAGACATCTCTCTAGGTCATCATTTACTTTATTATTTATGTTTTAAAATTCAACTCAAACCCAAATAGATTTCATTAGGTGATATGACTTCCAAAAAAGAAGCAAATTAAATTTTCCTATAAAGAGCCCTTGCACACAACAGAATTTTAGGAACGTCATTTATTTCCTTGATTCTCCTTTAGTTTTTAAGCCAATACAATACCACATTGTTTGAAGTTTTATAACTTGATATTACTTTTTAGTTACTTTTGTCCTCACTGGCTATTATGGGTTAAATTATGTTCCCCCAAAAGACATGTTGAAGCCCTAACACCCCAGTATCTCAGAATGTGATCTTATTTTGAAATAGGATTATTGTATATGTAATTAGTTCAGATGAGGTCATACTAGAATAGGGTGGTTCCCTTCATCCAATTTGCCTGGTATCCTTATAAGAAGAGAGAAATTTTGACATAGACACAGATAGAGGGAAGATGGTCATGTGAAGATGGAGGCAGAGATTGGAGTCATGCTGCCACAAGCCAAGGAATTTCTGGACCACCAGAAGCAGGAAGAGGCAAGGAGAGATCCTCCTCCTAGAGTCTTCACAGGGAGTGTGGCCCTGCCAACACCTTCATTTTGGGCTTGTGGCATCCAGAACTATGAAATGATAAATGTGTGTTGTTTAAAGCCATCCAAGTTTGTGGTACTTTGTTATGGCAGCTCTAGGAAACTAATACACTGGCCTTTGGTATTTTTCTTAATTTGTTGGTTCTCACTAATATTTTCTTACAGGTGAAGTTCTAACAGCTATTTGTTAAACTGCCAAAAACTTCCCATGGGGATTTTAATCTGATTACCTTAAAAACATAAAGGAATTCGAGAAAATTCAACATCTCTACAATATCAACTTCATGTTCGGGAGCATGGGTATGTATCTATTATTTAAACCCTTTTATGTAATACAGCTTTGTGTTTTAATTACAGGTCCTGTAATTTTCTCAATAGTAGTATATATTTTTTGTCTTTCTGTTGTATTTTTGTTTTCTAATTTCTGCTTATTTATTTCTGTAATGTAAGGACTATATTGATATTTCTCAATTTATACTTTCGGTCCCTTTTCTAAAAAAATATATTCTGTATTCTCAAGTTTCCTCATTTGACTATTTTACTTATTTTTTCCCAACTTTATTGAAATATGATTGAGAAGTAAAATTGTGTATGTTTAAAGTGTACATCATGTTGTTTTGATATACATATACATTGTGAAATGATCACCACAAACAAGTCAATATATCCATCACCTCACACAGTTACCATTTTTGTGTGTGTAGTGATAAGACTTGAGATTTACTCTCTTAGCATATTTCAAGTATACAATCATATTAACTATATTCACCATGCTATACATTATAGATCTCCAGAACTTACTCATCTTATAACTGATAGCTTGTACCTTTTGACTAAATCTCCCCATTTTCCCTGCCCTCCAGCCCCTGGTAACCACCAATCTACTCTCTAGTTCTATGAGGTTGACTATTTTAGATTCCACTTATAAGTGAGATCATGCAGTATTTTTTACTATTTTACTTTCTATGTAGATAATATTTTTTATAATTTTGATATATCATCCTAACAAAAACACACACCACATCATGGAAATTCCCTGACTTGTCAAGCACATAGATCAGTCAGAAGCCTTTCACTTTGGGTCCTAGGAAATTGAGTTCCTTTCTGAAACCGGGGGTCTCAGGAAATAGGCTTGGAGGAACTTTAATACCAGCCAGTCCGGGACTGTCCAGGTGATCACATAAAAGCCCAACTCACTACAAAGCTTCTAGTTTGAAGAAAGGTGGTTTACAAATGAAATTTCAGCCTAGCTGTTAAGCAGACTTCCTCACTATATGCACAACCTTGGGTGTGCTCACAGGACACATGTGTGTAGATATAGTCACATTCTAATTTTAAGATATCAAAATATAATTCTTAATTCTGTGTTCTGTGAAAAAAATACTGTGTATTGGCATTTGTTATGTCTATACAAACATGTTTGTTCCTTTGACCCTTATGATAAGCTTCTCAATTTGGAATAATCAGAGCATCTCTTCCATAGGAGTGGTGTGATGATCAAAGAACAAGTCCCACATAGAAGCACTGAGCACATCATCTGACTCATTCTCAGCCCTGGGTCAATCCTAACTGTATTGATTTTATTAAAATTATTGCCACTGTTACTGCTAGGTTAGAGTATATATATATATATATATATATATATATTATTGCTTAGGAAACTATTGCTAGGAGAAGTAAACTGACTTCATTAACTTTCCAGATGACGAGTGACTTTCCCTTATTTAAACAAATACATACACATAGGCATATTTTCATAGTGTTTGGGGTTGCATTTTATAAAATTGGATTTTATAATACACATGATGCAATTTGCTTTTCTCACATAACAATACATCATAGATATCTATAGAGTTCTATTCATATCTTGGTTTATACTCATATGTCTTGAAATCCAGCATTTTAAGCCATAAGGGATGAATTTTATAATGTGTTCTGAGTTCTGTATTTTTATATTTTCCCTTTGCCTAAAAACAAAATTATCTCACATTATTGGCACTATTAGTTCTATTCCTTAGATCTACGGAAAGTCACCGGAGAGCTCTCCATGTTTTTTTTAAAAAAAATATCTTTGTTAGAGCAGTTTTAGGTTCAAGGCAAAATTGAGAGGAATCTCTCTCAAAGATTTCTTATATATTCCCTGCCCCCACACATGCATAACTTTCCCCATTATTAACAGCCCCCACCAGAGTGGTACATTTGTTACAACTGATGAACCTACATAGACATGTATAATCACCCAAAGTTGATACTTTACATTAGGGCTCACTCTTTGTGGTGTACATTCTATGGGTTTAGATAAAAGTATAATGACATGTATCCATCACTGCAGTATCATACAGAGTATTTTCACTGCCCTAAAAATTCTCTAATTCCACCTATTCATTCCTCCCCTGGACCAACCCCTGGCAACCAGTGATCTTTTTATTGTCTCCATATCTTTTCCAGAATTTCATATAGTTGAAATCATAGAGTATATTTAGCTTGGAAAAAGTGGCTTCTCCACTTAATAATATGATTTAAGGTTCTTCCATGTTTTTTTCATGGCTTTAGAGCTCATTTCTTTTTGGTGCTGAATAATATCCCATTATCTGGATGTACCACAGTTTATTCATCCATTCGCCTATTGAAGGACAGCTTGGTTGCTTCCATTTTTTGGCAATTATGAATTAAACTGTTATAAACAATTATGTGCAGGTTTTTACGTGGACATGAATTATCAACTCCTGTGGGACAATACCAAGGAGCACACTTGCTAGATTGTATGTAAGAGTATGTTTAGTTTTGTAAGAAACTGCCAGAATGTCTTCCAAAGTACCATTTTGCATTCCCACCAGCAGTGAATGAGAGTTCCCATTGTTCCAGATCCTCACCAACACTTGGTGTTGTCAGTGTTTTGGATGCTGGCCATTCTAATAAGTATGTAGTGGTATCTCATTGCTGTTTTAACTTGCATTTCCCTGACGACATATGATGTGGAGCATCTTTTAATATGCTTATTTGTCATCTGTATATTTTCTTTGCTGAGGTGTCTTTTAAAGTATTTGGCCCATTTTAAAAAATTGGGTTGTTTGTTTTCTTACTGTTCTTTGTATATTTGGTATTTTTATTATAGTTTGAAAATAAAATTTTGACACATTTCTTGCAAAAGTCCTTCTTTTATTTATTATGTACCCTCACCTCATTATTCTTTGAGATTAGTATTAACATTAGTTTCCCAAATTTAACTAAATATCCCGTTAGAATGTCTATCATATCGGTACTACAGAGAATTTGAGTAAAATCATCATTTTTGCAATAGAGCTTTCTCTTCCACCACCATGTGTATGATTCTAATTAGGTAAGTTGTTTTATAACTCTCAGAACAGTTTTGCAGTTTCTTCATTTCTGTACTGAACATTACTTGATCAGTTTGTGCATGTGTTGTATACACTTTCTCTTTCTATTGTAATTGGGATCATTTTAAAATTGATCTTTTGACTACTGCTGGCATATCATAAATTTATTAATTTTTGTATATGTATTTTCTGTCTCCCCAAATTACTGACCCTTTTTCTAAGTATGATCATTTTCCAGATGATTTTTTTAATAATTAATAAATTAATTTATTTTTGGTTGCGTTGTGTCTTCGTTGCTTCACGCGGGCTTTCTCTAGTTGTGGAGAGTGGGGGCTACTCTTTGTTGCAGTGCACGGGCTTCTCATTGCAGTGGCTTCTCTTGTTGTGGAGCATGGGCTCTAGGCGTGCAGGCTTTAGTAGTTGGGGCATGCAGTCTCAGTAGTTGTGGCTCACAGGCCCTAGAGCACAGGCTCAGTAGTTGTGGTGCATGGGCTTAGTTGCTCCACGTCATGTGGGATCTTCCTGGACCAGGGCTCAAACCCGGGTCCCCTGCATTGGCAGACAGATTCTTAACCACTGCACCACAAGGGAAGTCCCCTTCCAGAAGATTTTTAAGTTTTCTTGAAATGAATGATATCTAATTTCAACATATTAAGATGTAAAAATGAAGTCACATTATCATTTCAGTATAATCAGTAGGTGCTTTCCATTGCAGACTCAAACCAGCAAGTCAGCACTTCTGCAGTCTGTTTTAGAGACTATATCCTTCCACTCCCACTGATCGATGATCTTTTACACCTATGATGTTCTTGTGCATTCAGGAATGTGGGTGCCATGAAAGGAGATTGGATGGACTGTGCTGCTACCTTAAGCATGGGTTTCCCTAACATCCACCACAAGTCCAAACATATCTTTTGGTTACTAAAAATTGTAATTTAATGGTGTGGGTTGCTCTTGTGTATTAAGAATACTTACCCTAATCAAAGCCGAACAGCCACATGTAAATCAATGAAGTTAGAACACTCCCTCACACCATACACAAAAATAAACTCAAAATGGCTTAAAGACTTAAATATAAGACATGACACCATAAAATTCCTAGATGAGAACATAGGAAAAACATTCTCTGACGTA
This sequence comes from Balaenoptera musculus, assembly GCF_009873245.2. Taxonomy (NCBI): domain Eukaryota; kingdom Metazoa; phylum Chordata; class Mammalia; order Artiodactyla; family Balaenopteridae; genus Balaenoptera; species Balaenoptera musculus. The sequence continues at coordinate 121,521,066 of NC_045806.1, read as the reverse complement.
AATCGTATCAATGTTTTCTTAGGTCAGTCTCCCAAGGCAATAGAAATAAAAACAAAAATAAACAAATGGGACCTAATCAAACTTACAAGCTTTTCCACAGCAAAGGAAACCATAAACAAAACAAAACGGCAACCTACAGACTGGGAGGAAATATTTGCAAGCAATGTGACCAACAAGGGCTTAATTTCCAAAACATACAAACAGCTCATACAACACAACAAGAAAAAAACAAACAATCCAATCAAAAAATGGGCAGAAGACCTAAATAGACATTTCTCCAAAGAAGACATACAGATGGCCAATAAGCACATGAAAAGATGCTCAACTTAGGTAATTATTAGTGAAATGCAAATGAAAACTACAATGAGGTATCACCTCACACTAGTCAGAATGGCCATCCATTAAAAAGTCTACAAATAATAAATGCTGGAGAGGGTGTGGAGGAAAGGGAGCCCTCTTATTGGTGGGAATGTAAAGTGGTGCAGTCAGTATGGAAAGCAGTATGGAGTTTCCTTTAAAAACTAAATATAGAGTTGCTATATGATCCAGCAATCCCACTCCTGGGCACACATCTGGAGAAAACTCTAATTTGAAAAGATATGTGCATCCCAATGTTCAAAGCAGCACTATTTACAATAGCCAAGACACGGAAGTAACCTAAATATCCATCAACAGAGGAATGGATAAAGAAGATGTGGTATATATATGCAGTGGAATATTACTCAACCATAAAAAATTGAAATAATGCCACTTGCAGCAACCTGGATGAACCTAGAGATTATTATACTAAGTAAGTGAAGTCCGACAGAGAAAGACCAATATATGATGTCACTTACATGTGGAATCTAAAATATAATACAAATGAACTTGCTTACAGAACAGAAACAGACTCAAAGACATAGAAAACAAACTTATGGTTACCAAAGGGGAAAGTAAGGAGAGGGAGGGATAAATTAGGAGTTTGGGATAGGAAGATGCAAGCTACTGTGCATAAAATAGATAAACAACACGGTCCTACTCTATAGTACGGAGAACTATGTTCAATATCTTGTAATAAACTATAATGGAAAAGAAAAAAGAAGAATACTTACCCTAATCCTTATATACTGTTTGGTAAGCTGTTTTTGAATAGGAAACTATCATGTTACAAGATTTTGTTAAACTTTAAATTGAATCTTATGGTACAAAGTATTGCTTAGGATTTCATGTTTCTTTTCATTTACCAAGTTATTTTCATGTATTTATCTCAATCAATAATAAATTTTAACAAGACAGTTAACTTCTACAAGTCAAAGTCTCCCAGTCTGTCTTGAGGTCAAATAGCAATTAAAAAAGCAATGTTTGTTTTTTTCCCTAAGGAAAATTTATAATTTGTTTGTGTGTGTCTGTGTGTGAGAAACTTTTTCTAAAAAAATATTTCTTCTAAATTCATCTCTAGGTATTTTATAGTATTTCTTTTTTACTTAAAATGTTTCTGTGGAATATCATGTCACAATAATATCTGTCATGTGTATAAATATTTTTATATTTTACTTGTATATAATCATGTATATTGACTAATTTTACCTTTGAAAAAAATCTGATGAAGTTGGAAAAACTTGTGTTTTTCCTGAAAAGCTAATGAGATTTTCCATATAAAATACCATATCACAGGGTCTACCATGAGGTAAGCATTCAATAGACATTTACTATAATCCTTCTTTTTCTCACTATATTTTACTATGTGCTATTACCTACTTGCTGCATCGTGGAAAGGTTAATGTCACGTCGGAAGTAAAAGGTCCTCATTTCCTTTCCTTTTTTTTGGTATGAAATATGTTGTATTTTTTCCACTTTTTAACCAATACCTGTTTGTATCTCTAATTGAATAAAGTATAAAATAACACAAGAAATTAAAGGTCACTTTGAATCCCATCCTCCTGAGATTACTACATTGCTATAAGGGAAGACACATTTTCATGTATCTTTTTATACATATATTACATATAATATTGTAATATATATATATATGTATTGTATATATAAGTTACATACATGGCATCATATGCCATATGCTGTTTTTACTGTGGATATCTTCATCTTCCCCTCCCAGCATCAATGCTTCCTCCTTCCTCACCCTTTCCTGCTTTTCCTGCTGTTCCTGGTAAGCCACGTAGTATGTATTTTGACAAACTTTTCTCCATATGCATAATATCTTCCACAGTCTTATTTTTTTATATAAATATATACTTTCATACGTAAAAGTGTTAGGTTTTTGTCACTTTTTAAAAAAACTGTCATCATACTATAATTACTTTTTATACATCTTGCTTTTATCACTTAAGAATACCTCATGAGACATGGGGAGGGGAAAGGGTAAGCTGGGACGAAGTGAAAGAGTAGCATCGACATATATACACTACCAAATGTGAAATAGCTAGTAGGAAGCAACTACATAGCACAGGGAGATCAGCTCATTGCTTTGTGACCACCTAGAGGGGTGGGATAGGGAGGGTGGGAGGGAGGCGCAAGAGGGAGGGGATATGGGGATATATGTATACATATAGCTGATTCACTTTGTTATACAGCAGACACTAACACACCATTGTAAAGCAATTATACTCCAGTAAAGATGTTTAAAAAAAAGAATACCTCATGAATAATCTCTCCATGTCATCTGGTATAGCTCCAATTTATTTTTCCAGTGGTTGGGTAATAGTCCATGGTAAGAATATACCACATTTGAGTCATCCATGTTCCTAGTATGGACATTTCCTTTTTTCCCATTTCTTTATCCTGGGAACAATGTAATGAAATTTTTGTGTATATATCTTTAAGAAATTTTACTTTTATTTCAGTGGAATAATTACCAGGAATATCACTGATATGTCAAAATGTACATGTATTTCTAATTTCAATGTATGTTGATAGGTTACCTTTAAAAATATAGAACACTTTACATTGCCACGAGCAGTTTTTTTTTCTTTTTTTCTTTTCCCTTTTTTTTTTTTGGCCATGCTGTGTGGCTTGCAGGATCTTCCCCAGCCAGGGATTGAACCCGTGCCCCCTGCAGTGGAAGCGTGGAGTCCTAACCCCTGGACTGCCAGGGAATTCCCTCTACAAGTAGTTTTTAAGAGGACACTTCCCTTCATCTCCAACAGCAATTAGTGCTGTGTTTCTTGTTACTGGTGCCATTCAAATGAGTGGAAAGTGATATCGCCTTGTTACTTAATTTGGATTTCCCTGACTCCTGGAGAATTTGAACATTTTTTTCAATTGGTTATTGGACATTTGTATTTGCTCTTCTGTGAGTTGTCAATTCAAAGGATCAGTGACATATTTTTCATTATTGGGAAGGGGGGGTCTTTTCCTTATCATTCGCTGAGAACTTTGTTTCATTAATGGATGTTAGTTTTATCAAATGCAGCAATTGATATGATCATGTGATTTTTCCCATTTAGTCTATAGATATTGTAAATTGCATAATTCTTTTTTTTTAAGACTTTTTTGGGGAGTATTTTTAGGCTCACAACAAAATTGAGAGGAATGTACAGAGATTTCCCATAAACACTTGGCCCACATACATAGTAGTTTCCCCATTATCAACATCCCCCACCAGAGTGGTACATTTTTTTTAAATCAGTGAACCTCCATTGATATGTCATAATTACCCAAAGTCCATACTTTACATTAGGGTTCACCCTTGATGTTGTACATTCTATGGAATTGGACAAATGTATAATGACATATATCCATCACTATATTATATGAAATAATTTCACTGCCCTAAAGATCCTCTGTGCTCTTCCTATTCATCTCCCTCCCTCACCAACCCCTGGAAACTGCTGATCTTTTTACTGTCTCCATAGTTTTACCTTTTCCAAAATGTCATATAGCTGGAATAATACACTATATAGCCTTTTCAGATTGGCTTCTCTTAGTAATATGTATTTAAGTTTCCTACATATCTTTTTGTGGCTTAATAGCTCATTTTCTTAGTGCTAAATAATATTTCATTTTCTGGATGTACCACACTACTTATCCATTCACCTATTGAAGGACAACTTGATTGCTTTCAAGTTTTGGCACTTATGAATAAGGTTTTATAAACATTTCTGTGCACAATTTTGCATGCACATACATTTTCAACTGCTTTTGGTAAATAGCAAGGAGTAAAGTTGCTGGATCGTATGGTAAAAGTGTGTTTAGTTTTGTAAGAAACTCCCAAACTGTCTTCCAAAGTGGTTATACCATTGCGCATTCCCATCAGCAACGCATATGAGTTCCTATTGCTCACCATCCTCACCAGAATTTGGTGTTGTCAGTTGTTTTATATTTTGTCCATTCTAATAGGTGAGTAGTGGTCTCATTGTTCTTTTAATTTGCTATTCCCTAATGGTGTATGATGTTGAACATCTTTCCATATGTTTTTTTGTCATTTGTACATCTTCTTTGGTGAGGTGTCCTGATTTTTTTCTTACATTCTTTTTATTTTCTATCTGTTCTGACAGTCTCTGTCTTTTGATTATGTTTAGAACTTACACATTTATTGTGATTACTGGTATTGTTGGGTTAATATCTCCCATGTTTGTAACTGTTTTCTACTCATTGCACTAGTTCTTCATTTCTTTTATAGCTTCCCCACTTTTCTACTTTGTTTTAATAGAGCATTTTATATGATCCCATTTACTCTCCTCTCTTATTATACAAACTGTATTGCCTTAAAATTTTTTTGGTGTTTGCTCTAGAATTTGCATTATGCATTTACCACTAGTCTAAGTCCACTTTCAAATAATACTATACCACTTCTTGGGTACTGCAGGTACGCTATGGTACTTCCAATTGCTTCCGTCTTTTCCTTATAACATTGTCATTCATTTCACTTATCCATATAAAGAGTCATTTAATACATTGTTACTATTTCTTTGAACAGTTACCTGTCCAATCCGTTAAGAACTAGAAAACTAAAATATTTTATATTACCTTCATTTATTCCTTCTCTGATGTTCTTCTTTCTTTAGAGTGATCTGAATTTCTGATTGAAATAATTTTGCCTTCTGCCTGATTAACTTCTTTTAACATTTCTTGCAAGGTGTATCTACTGGCTTAACATTTCTTTAATATTGGTCTTTTGGGAAAGGATTTATTTCTCCTTCACTTTTGTTTTTTTTGTTTAATAAAAACTCTATATATGTAAAGTATACAACTTGATTTGATATACATAGTGAAATGATTACTGTAGTCAAGCTAATTAACATATCCATCTCCTCATATTTTTTTGGGTGTGGTGAGAGCACCTGAAACCTACACTTTTGGCAAATCTTCAGCATATAATACATTGTTATTAAGTATAATCCTGCTGTACATTAGATCTCTAGACTTATTCACCCTACACAACTGCAAGTTTGTGCCCTTTGACCAACATCTCCGCATTTCTCCACCTTCCCGCCTGTGGTAACCACTGTTCTACTCTCTTCTTCAATGTATTTAACTTTTTTGGTTCCATATATAAGTAAGATGAAGCATATTTTGCTTTCTGGGTCTGCCTCATTTCATTTAGCATAACGTCAAGATTCTTCCATGTTGTTGCAAATATCAGGATCTCCTTTGTAAAGGTTGAATGATATTCCATTGTATATGTATTCCATAATTTCTTTCTCCATTTATCTGTTGAGGGACCCTTAGATTGTTTCCATATCTTGGCTATTGTGAATAATCCATGCAATGAATGTTGGGAGAGCAGGTGTCTCTTTAAGGTATTGATTTAATTTCCTTTGGGTATATATCCAGAAGTGGGATTGCTGGATTATATAGTAATTCTATTTTTAGGTTTTTGAGGAACTTTCTTACTGATTTCCATAGTGGCTGCACCAATTTACATTCCCGCCAATAGTGCAAAGGGTTCCCTTTTCTTCCAACACTTTCCAATACTTATCTCTTGTCTTTTCGATAATAACCATCCTAGCAGGTGTGAAGTGATATCTTGTCATGGTTTTGATTTGCATGTCCCTCAGTGATGCTGAGCATCTTTTCATGTTCTTGTTGACCATTTGTATGTTTTCTTTGGAAAAATGTCTGTCCAGGTCCTTTGCCCATTTTATTTCTTTGCCCATTTTTTAATCTGGTGGTGTGTTGCTGTAAGTCATATAATTTCCTTATATATTTTGAATATTAACCTCTTGTCAGATATACGGTTTGCAAATATTTTCTCCTAATCTGTAGGTCGCTTTTTCATTTCATTTATTGTCTCCTTTGCTGTGCAGAAGCTTTTTAGTTTAATGTAGTCCCACATGTTTATTTTTGCTATTGCTGCCTGAGCTTTTCGTGTCATATCCAAAAAAAAATCACTGTCAAGGTCAATATCAAGGAGCTTTTTTTCCTATGTTTCCTTCTAGGAATTTTACTGTTTCAGGTCTTATGGTTTTGGGTTTTTTTTTTTAATTTTTGAATTTTATTATGTATTTTTTTATACAGCAGGTTCTTATTAGTAACCCATTTTATACATATTAGTGTACATATGTCAATCCCAATCTCCCAATTCATCACACCACCACCCCCCCCGCCCCCACCACTTTCCCAAGTTGGTGTCCATATGTTTGTGCTCTACATCTGTGTCTCTATTTCTGCCCTGCCAACCGGTTCATGTGTACCATTTTTCTAGATTCCACATATATGCGTAATATACAATATTTGTTTTTCTCTCTCTGATTCCTTCACTCTGTATGACAGTCTCTAGATTCATCCACGTCTCTACAAATGACCCAATTTCGTTCCTTTGTATGGCTGAGTAATAAAGTAATAGTAATAAAGCTCTTCTTTATATGGACTGATTTCTTGTCTAGTTGTATCAGCTAGCCATCTTCTCACATGGCAGAAGAGGATGAGGCAGCTGTCTGGGGTCTCCTTTATAAGGGCACTAATCTCATCATGAGGGCTCCACCCTCATGGGCTAATCACTTCCCAGGGCCCCAGCACCAAATCCCATCCCTTTGGGGGTTAGAATTTAACAGGTGAATGGGGGGGGGGAGGTTTACAAATATTCAGTCCATAGCACTGTCTGTCCATCTATTTTTGCTCCTATGTTCCCTTTTTCCTGCCTGAGATAATCAGTTTTTTCAATTACATTTTAACTTCTCTACTGCCTTTTTAGGCAATTATCACTTTTGGCTAAAACTTTACAATTCACCTATGAAATGGAAGAAAAACCCTCACCATGTCCTGCCCCCTAGGTTCTTCAGAACCATTTTTTTTTTTTAGATTCCATATATATGTGTTAGCATACGGTATTTGTTTTTCTCTTTCTGACTTACTTCACTCTGTATGACAGTCTCTAGATCCATCCACATCTCTACAAATGACCCAATTTCGTTCCTTTTTATGGCTGAGTACTATTCCATTGTATATATGTGCCACATCTTCTATATCCATTCATCTGTCAATGGGCACAGGTCTTAGGTTTAAATTGATTTTTGAAGTATAATTTCTGTGATACAGAATTCTAGGTTGATGGGGGTTTTTCTTTAAACATTTTAAATATTTCACTCCACTCTCTTCTTGCTTGCATGATTACTGATGATAAGTCCAATATAATTCTTGTCCTTATTCCTCTATAGGTTAGGCATTTTCCACTCTAAATGTTTTTTTTTAAATTTATTTATTTAATTAATTTATTTTTGGCCGCATTGGGTCTTTATTGCTGCATGCAGGCTTTCTCTAGTTGCGGTGAGCGGGGGCTACTCTTCATTGTGGTGCGAAGGCTTCTCATTGCGCTGGCTTCTCTTGTTGTGGAACACGGGATCTAGGTGTGCGGGCTTCAGTTGTTGTGGCTCACGGGCTCTAGAGTGCAGGCTCAGTAGTTGTGGCGCATGGGCTTATTTGCTCCATGGCATGTGGGATCTTCCCAGACCAGGGCTCGAACCCATGTCCCCTGCATTGGCAGGCGGATTCTTAACCACTGCACCACCATGGAAGCGCTCCTCTAAATGTTTTTAACTACCTAATTAATATATGATAATTGAATCTAGAGAAATAGTGCCTAATGCTTAAAGAGAAAGTTAAAGCTTATCTTCATTGATTTCCCCTTCCAGGTCCACATCTTGGTACATGTCCTTCCACTGGTTTTTCATACTTAAACACACACATAACATGTATCCTTTTAATAAAACCTGGAGCTTATTGTATGCACCAATCTACAAATTGCTTCCCTTTTCTCAACAATGTTGAGTACTGAGTACCTACCCCTATGTTGATTATTCAAGTTATTTTTTAAAATAATTCTACATTGAAGTATTAGGCTATTCACTGATAATACTTTGTAAAGTGAATGTTAAGTTGAAAAACATTCCTGAGAATATCTCATTCAACCAATAGCATTAGAGATATCAATTCGATTATATTTTTAATTATTGTGGTTTTAACAAACTGCATTTTTTCCAGCTGAAGAGATTATATGACATGAAATGATCCAACTACAAACCAACTGCGTCTGGTCCCACAAACCTATCCTCCTGAGAAAACTATAGCCTCATGAGTGTGCTTTCACATAACAATATACTCACACGTATATTTAGTTATGCTGTTAATTAGTAAAAACTGGAAAGTGTTGTACACATTACCAGGCAAATTGCTTTACTCTTTCACAGTAAAGAATGCCAAAAATTTTATTTGTATATTGCCATTTAAAAATTTTAACCATCGATCCATTATGAAATGTGTATTTTGCGTAAGTATAATATGAATATCTCACTTGATTTTATATTCTCCCCTTACTTTTCCCAGTATGATTTTATCCATTAATTTTGTCCTATGGCTCTCTTTCAGTTATTGAATTAATAGCTATTGTTTAAATGATTGTATCTAGAGCCTACAATTTACACTCTGTAATTAATCATGCTGCTTGTAACCCTCTCCATGCCCATATTATGCCTTTTTTTAAAAAAAAAATCATTATTGGTGTATAATTGCTTTACAGTGGTGTGTTACTTTCTGCTTTATAACAAAGTGAATCAGCTATACATGTACATATATTCCCATATCTCACCCCTCTTACGTCTCCCTCCCACCCTCACTATCCCACCCTTCCAGGTGGTCACAAATCACCTAGCTGATCTCTCTGTGCTATGCAGCTGCTTCCCACTAGCCATCTATTTTACATTTGGTAGTGTATATATGTCCATGCCACCCTCTCACTTTGTCCCAGCTTACACTTCCCCTTCCCTGTAACCTCAAGTCCATTCTCTACGTCTCAGTCTTTATTCCTGTCCTGCCCCTAGATTCCTTAGAACCATTTTTATTTTTTTAGATACCATATCTATGTGTTAGTGTATGGTATTTGTTTTTCTCTTTCTGACTTTACTTCACTCTGTATGACAGACTCTAGGTCCATCCACCTCACTACAAATAACTCAATTTCGTTTCTTTTTATGGCTGAGTAATATTCCATTGTATATATGTGCCACATATTCTTTACTCATTTATCTGTCAATGGACGCTTAAGTTGCTTCCATGTCCCGGCTATTGTAAATAGAGCTGCAATGAACATTGTGGTACATGACTCTTTATGAATTAAGGTTTTCTCAGGGTATATGCCCAGTAGTGGGATTGCTGGGTCATATGGGAAAATGTCTATTTAGGTCTTCTGCACATTTTTGGATTGGGTTGTTTCTTTTTTTGATATTGAGCTGCATGAGCTGCTTGTAAATTTGGGAGATTAATCCTTTGTCAGTTGCTTCATTTGCAAATATTTTCTCCCATTCCGAGGGTTGTCTTTTCGTCTTGTTTATGGTTTCCTTTGCTGTGCAAAAGCTTTTAAGTTTCATTAGGTCCCATTTGTTTATTTATGTTTTTATAACCGTTTCCCTAGCAGGGGGGTCAAAAAGGATCTTGCTGTGATTTATGTCATAGAGTGTTCTGCCTATGTTTTCCTCTAAGAGTTTTAAAGTGTCTGTCCTTACATTTATGTCTTTAATCCATTTTGAGTTTATTTGGATTAGGAAGTGTTCTAATTTCATTCTTTTACATGTAGCTGTCCAGTTTTCCCAGAACCACTTATTGAGGATGCTGTCTTTTCTCCATTGTATATTCTTGTCTCCTTTATCAAAAATAAGGGTGACCATATGTGCGTGGGTTTACCTCTGAGCTTTCTATCCTGTTCCACTGATCTATAGTTCTGTTTTTTGTACCAGTACCATACGGTTTTCATTACTGTAGTTTTGTAGTATAGTCTGAAGTCAGGGAGCCTGATTCCTCCAGCTCCATTGAAAAGCAATTATACTCCAATAAAGATATTTTTTAAAAAAATCGCTTTGGCAATGTGGGGTCTTTTGTGTTTCCATACAAATTATGAAATTTTTTGTTCTAGTTCTGTAAAAAATGCCATTGGTAGTTTGATAGGGATTGCATGGAATCCGTAGATTGCTTTCAGCAGTATAGTCATTTTCAAAATGTGGATTCTTCCAATCCAAGAACATGGTATATCTCTCCATCTGTTTGTATCATCTTTAATTTCTTTCATCAGTGTCTTATAGTTTTCTGCATACAGCTCTTTTGTCTCCTTAGGTAAGTTTATTCCTAGGTATTTTATTCTTTTTGTTGCAGTGGTAAATGGGAGTGTTTCCTTAATTTCTCTTTCAGATTTTTCATCATTAGTGTACAGGAATGCAAGAGATTTCTGAACATTAATTTTGTATCCTGCTACTTTACCAAATTTCTTGATTAGCTCTAGCAGTTTTCTGGTAGCATCCTTAGGATTCTCTGTGTATAGTCTCATGTCATCTGCCAAGAGTGACAGCTTTACTTCTTCTTTTCTGATTTGGATTCCTTTTATTTCTTTTTCTTCTCTGGTTGCTGTGGCTAAAACTTCCAAAACTATGTTGAATAATAGCGGTGAGAGTGGACAACCTTGTCTTGTTCCTGATCTTAGAGGAAATGCTTTCAGTTTTTCACCATTGAGAACGATGATGGCTGTGGGTTCGTCATATATGGCCTTTATTAGGTAGAGGTAAGTTCCCTCTATGCCTACTTCCTGGAGGGTGTTTATCATAAAGGGGTGTTGAATTTTGTTAAAAGATTTTTCTGCATCTATTGAGAAGATCATATGGTTTTTCTCCTTCAATTTGTTAATATGGTGTATCACATTGATTGATTTGCGTATACTGAAGAATCCTTGCATTCCTACGCTAAACCCCACTTGATCATGGTGTATGATCCTTTTAATGTGCTGTTGGATTCTGTTTGCTGGTATTTTGTTGAGGATTTTGCATCTATGTTCATCAGTGAAATTGGCATGTAGTTTTCTTTCTTTGTGACATCTTTGTCTGGTTTTGGTATCATGGTGATGGTGGCCTCATAGAATGAGTTTGGGAGTGTTCCTCCCTCTGCTATATTTTGGAAGAGTTTGAGAAGGATAGGTGTTAGCTCTTCTCTAAATGTTTGATAGAATTCGCCTGGGAAGCCATCTGGTCCTGGGCTTTTTTTTGTTGGAAGATTTTTAATCACAGTCTCAACTGCAGTGCTTGTGATTGGTCTGTTTATATTTTCTATTTCTTCCTGGTTCAATCTCGGAAGGTTGTGCTTTTCTAAGAATTTGTCCATTATTCTAGGTTGTCTATTTTATTGGCATAGAGTTGCTTGTAGTAATCTCTCATGATCTTTTGTATTTCTGCAGTGTCAGTTGTTAGTTCTCCTTTTTCATTTCTAATTCTATTGATTTGACTTTTCCCCCTTTTTTCTTGATGAGTCTGGCTAATGGTTTATCAATTTTGTTTATCTTCTCAAAGAACCAGCTTTTAGTTTTATTGATCTTTGCTATTGTCTCCTTCATTCCCTTTCATTTATTTCTGATCTGATCTTTATGATTTCTTTCGTTCTGCTAACTTTGGGGCTTTATTGTTGTTCTTTCTCTAATTGCTTTAGGTGTAAGATTAGGTTGTTTATTTGAGATGTTTCTTGCTTCTTGAGGTAGGATTGTATAGCTATAAACTTCCCTCTTAGAACTGCTTTTGCTGCATCCCATAGGTTTTGGGTCGTTGTGTTTTCATTGTCGTTTGTTTCTAGGTATTTTTTGATTGCCTCTCTGATTTCTTCAGTGATCTCTTGGTTATAAAGTACTGTATTGTTTAGCCTCCATATGTTTGGACTTTTTACAGATTTTATCCTGTAATAGATATCTAGTCTCATAGCATTGTGGTTGGAAAAGGTACTTGATACGTATTGAATTTTCTTAAATTTACCAAGGCTTGATTTGTGACCCAAGATATGATCTATCCTGCAGAATGTTCCATGAGCACTTGAGAAGAAAGCGTATTCTGTTGTTTTGGAATGGTATGTCCCATAAATATTGATTCAGTCCAGCTTGTTTAATGTATTATTTAAAGTTATGTTTCCTTATTTATTTTCATTTTGGATGATCTGTCCATTGGTGAAAGTGGGGTGTTAAAGTCCCCTACTATGATTTGTTACTGTCGATTTCCCCTTTTATGGTTGTTAGCACTTGCCTTATGCATTGAGGTGCTCCTATGTTGGGGGCATAAATATTTACAATTGTTATATCTTCCTCTAGGATTGATCCCTTGATCATTTTGTAGTGCCCTTCTTTGTCTCTTTTAGTAGTCTTTATTTTAATATCTATTTTGGCTGATATAAGAATTGCTACTCCAGCTTTCTCTTGATTTCCACTTGCATGGAATGTCTTTTTCCATCCTCTCACTTTGCGTCTTTATGTGTCCTAGGTCTGAAGTGGGTCTTTTGTAGACGGCGTACATATGGGTCTTGTTTTTGTATCCATTCAGCCAGTCTATGTCTTTTGGTGGGAGCATTTAATCCATTTACATTTAAGGTAGTTATCGATATGTATGTTCCTATTACCATTTTTTTAATTGTTTTGGGTTTGTTATTGTAGGTCTTTTCCTTCTCTTGTGTTTCCTGCCTAGAGAAGTTCCTTTAGCATTTGTTGTAAAGCTGGTTTGGTGGTGCTGAATTCTCTTAACTTTTGCTTGTCTGTAAAGGTTTTAATTTCTCCATCAAATCTGAATGAGATCCTTGCTGGGTACAGTAATCTTGTTTGTAGGTTTTTCCCTTGCAACACTTTAAATATGTCCTGCCACTCCCTTGTGGCTTGTAGAGTTTCTGCTGAAAGATCAGCTGTTAACCTTATGGGGATTCCCTTGTGTGTTATTTGTTGTTTTTCCCTTGCTGCTTTTAATATGTTTTCTTTATATTTAATTTTTGATAGTTTGATTAATATGTGTCTTGACGTACCTCTCCTTGGATTTATCCTGTGTAGGACTCTCTGCGCTTCCTGGCCTTGATTATTTCCTTTCCCATATTAGGGAAATTTTCAACTATAATCTCTTCAAATATGTTTTCAGTCCCTTTCTTTTTCTCTTCCTCTTCTGGGACCCCTATAATTCGAATGTTGTTGTGTTTAATGTTGTCCCAGAGGTCTCTGAGACTGTCCTCAATTATTTTCATTGTTTTTTTCTTTATTCTGCTCTGTGGTAGTTATTTCCACTATTTTATCTTCCAGGTCACTTATCCGTTCTTCTGCCTCAGTTATTCTGCTATTGATTCCTTCTAGACAATTTTTAATTTCCTTTATTGCACTGTTTGTCATTGTTTGTTTGCTCTTTAGTTCTTCTAGGTCCTTTTTAAATGTTTCTTGTATTTTCTCCATTCTATTTCCAAGATTTTGGACCATCTTTACTATCATTACTCTGAATTCTTTTTCAAGTTGACTGCCTATTTCCTCTTCATGTTTTTGGTCTGGTGGGTTTTTACCTTGCTCTTTCATCTGCTGTGTATTTCTCTGTCTTCTCATTTTGCTTAACTAACTGTGTTTGGGGTCTCCTTTTCTCAGGCTGCAGGTTCTAAGTTCCCGTTGGTTTTGTTGTCTGACCCCATTGGCTAAGGTTGTTTCAGTGGGTTGTGGAGGCTTCCTGGTGGAGGAGACTAGTGCTTGTGTTCTGGTGGATGAGGCTGGATCTTGTCTTGCTGGTCAGCAGGACCGCGTTCCTTGGTGTGTTTTGAGGTGTCTGTGACCTTATTATGATTTTAGGCAACCTCTCTGCTAATGGGTGGGTTTGTGTTCCTGTCTTGCTAGTTGTTTGGCATAGGGTGTCAAGCACTGTAGGTTGCTGGTCGTTTAGTGGAACTGGGTCTTAGTGTTGAGATGGATATCTCTGGGAGAGCTTTCACCGTTTATTATTACATGGATCCAGGAAATCTCTGGTGGACCAATGTCCTGAACTCGGCTCTCCCACCTCAGATGCACAGGCTTTACACCTGGCCGGAGCACCAAGACACTGTCAGCCACATGGCTCCAAAGAAAAGGGAGAAAAAAAAGAAAGAAAAAAGAAATAAAATAAAAATAAGTTATTAAAATAAAAAAATAAAAACATTATTAGAAATTTTTAAAAGTAATAAAAAAAGAAAAAAAAAGAAAGAAAGAAGAGAGCAACAAAAACAAATCCACCAATGATAACAAGTGCTAAAAACTATACTAAAAAAAAAAAACACAGACAGAACAATAGGCGAAATGGTAAAAGCAAAGCTATACAGACAAAATCACACAAAGAAGCATACACATGCACACTCACAAAAAGAGAAAAAGGAAAAAATATATATCTTTTGGGAAGTCTGAGGTCTTCTGCCAGTGTTCAGTGGATGTTCTGTAGGAGTTGTTCCACATGTAGATGTATTTCTGATGTATTTGTGCAGAGGAAGGTGATCTCCACATCTTACTCCTCTGCCATCTTGAAGGCCTCCCTACCTTTTTGAATATATATATATACTCCTTGGCCAGTCATCTCCCTTATTTATTCTGGCAAATGATTGTTAATATGAATATGGTTTATTATAAAATCTTATAATTGCATTTTAATTATATTGTGTCTATAATAAATCTTGAATGTTAGCATCTATACAATATTGATTCTTCTCATCCACCAAGAATATGTGTATAGTTAATTAAGCCTGTTATTTAACTGCTTAGGGGAGTTCATATTTGTCTTATATAGATCAAAAAAAGCTCATAATACTTTTATTCCTTGGTATTAGAATTTTTTCCTTTATTGTACATAGATTACTTTTCCTTTATCTTTTCTCATAATTACTATTATGTAGGAAATCTATTAATTTTATTGTGTATATTTTTCCCTCTACTGACTTTTTTGAATACTCTTACCAGTTCCTATCATTAATTTTTCCTTCTCTAGGATTTTCTAAATGGTTGTCATATAACTTATGTTTTGGAAGTATGGAAATATTAAAATCATCTTACAACTTCATTTTGTCATTGGAAATACTTTCTGGACCTTACAATACAGACTGAGTCAAACAGAATCTTGCTTTGGATGTTTTGCTCTGGTCCAGCTTTAGCTAGCCCCATCTTTTAGACACAGATTGTTCCCTCTACTCTGGGACCTGGGTAGGCCCTTCTGTGGATTTTACACGAGGATCATCCAAAGCTGCCCCAACAGGAACCTGAACCATAATCTCACTAGAAACTTTTTGATATGAGTAATGACATGCATAAAGGGTGTGTTGGTCTTTGTTATTAGAACAAATTATTCAAAGTATTTGTATCTGGGAATTCCCTGGCGGTCCAGTGGTTAAGACTCTGAGCTTCCACTGCAGGGAACACAGGTTCAATCCCTTGTCAGGGAACTAAGATCCTGTATGCTGTGCAGCGTGGCCAGAAAACCAAAGTATTTGTATCTGGTGATTGGGTAAGGTTTTAAATAGGAATTATTATGATTTATATAAATAGATTTAGCAGACATAGAATCATGCTGTTCTTACTTAAACGTGTATTTTTATGTTGTTTTTCATAAGAATAATTGGCAAAACTATTTTTACATGTTTTGTTTCATTTAACACTCTCTGAAGTAACAGTATAGTTCCTGGGTTTGTTGTAAGGATTTCAGAAGTTGATCCATGCTTAGTACAGTTTTTGAAAAATAAATTAGCATTCTGTAAATGTTTATCTTTTAACTGTTACTGTTATCACTATTTTTGTTATTAATAATGTCCATTATATTCTTTTCAGAGATAGAGAATATTGATGTTTGATGACACTAAATGACTTGTTTAGGACTGCACAGCATTGGCTCTTCTTTCTTAAAATTTTATTTTGTTCATTAATTTTATTTCACTATTTGAAGTGTAACAGTACAAAGACATATAAAGAAAAATGGCATGATTCATCCACATTAGATCCATTTTTTCACCTGCCTTGAGCAGTGCTAACTATGTAGGGACTATACTTCCTCACCACTCTTCATGCTCAGTTACTTACAGATTAATTGTATCCATATATTAAGGTATTTTGGGTCATTGATTTTTGAAAAATGGGGAGGGGGCAGAATTTTCTTTATGAATTTTTTGGCATCTTATGTTTCTCTCTTGGGGGAGGGGGAAAGCTGAACGAACATTTCAAATCGACTTGAATGTGTTAATATTGTAATTACTAACCCAGATTGCCAGTATTGTTGTGCATATGCTGACATAGTAAATGCTGATTATGTCCAACACTATTTAAAATTCATTCTTTTTTCTACTGTTCCCTCATCTATTCTTGAGTCAGTATCACATAATTTTAATTATGTACTTTTATGTTTAAAATTAGTATGGGATATATCTCTCCCTAACTTTTTTTAAAATTTCAAATTATGCATGTTTACTTTTTTTTGAAGTTAATTTTTATTGGAGTATAGTTGCTTTACAATGTTGTGTTAGTTTCTGCTGTACAGCAAAGTGAATCGGCTATATGTATACATATATCCCCTCTTTTTTAGATTTCCTTCCCATTTAGGTCACCACTGAGCACTGAGCAGAGTTCCCTGTGCTATACAGTAGGTCTCCCTAATCTTTTCTGAAGTTTCTCTTATGTATCACGACATACAAAATTTTCTTACAGCTGAACTCTAGACTGAGTTCTTAAAATACTTAGCCAAAAAGGCACATGGGATTTTTTTTTTACTTAATTATCTTAATATTAAGAATGCATTTGAGAAGAAGATAGCCCTATTCTATATTAAATCTTTCCTTATAAGGTCGTGTGTGCACATATCTTTTTTATTCAAGTCACTTGGAATAGGTCTCAGAAGATTTTCTAGTATTCTTTAAGCAGGTCCTAAACAATTTCTAGTAAGGTAATTTCTAGGTAATCCTCACCTACTTATTTTTGAGTGGGTATTGAATTCAAATACCTCTTTTAATATCTAATTTTTTTTGACATACAGATTTCAATCTCACATGTACATAGAAAATACTTTGCACAGAGATAATTGATTCAAAATGGTTTCTAATGATTTATGTTCAAAATTGCATGCTAGTTCAAAGAATCCCCTTTTCATTCTCTACTGTGCAGTCTGAGCCTCATATTACCAAATGTCTTTTTAAATTAATTATAACTCATATATACTGAAATTATGTTTTTATATTTCTTTTCTGTTTACCCAACTGACTAAACTGTCCTTTCAATTCTCATTAGGTTTTAGTTGGCTTTTCCAGGTTTCTTTATATTAAAAATAACATCAGTGATCAGTAAATGCTCTGAACAGCTACACTGAACAGCCATGTATTTACTTCTTTTTTTAATACACCATAGGATTATATACACTGAGTTTTACTTTGCAGTTTCATTCTCACATAACAATAATAAGTATCATGCCTCTAAGACAAGATGTTCCATGGATTCACGTTCTGTCTTTCGACACTTGCCAATGGGGAATGTACTTCATTACATTGGGTGATGTAGGACTTCAATGTTTTTTCAGATATCAAGTTACCTTAACACCTTTTCATCACATCTGTTCCAGGAATAACTCTGTCAATTCTGGAGCCCATATATATTGTAATTGTAGTTGCAGAATACATATAGTAAGTCTTTAGTATAGCACATATTCACCATTTCTATTTTTGGAGCGTTTCTTAAAATTCTCCTTTAATCAATAATCTTATAAATGTAATTTGTAATCACTTTCTCAGATTACCCTAAAATGCTCATTAAGAATAAATTTCATTACTCTAAAAATTTAAATAAATTATAAGAATTTAACACCTGGTTGAATTTTGGTCTTCCCATCCAGGATCAGATAATGTGTTTAAAACATTTTATTAAAGCTGGTTTTCTACATAAAGGCTCTTAACAATTCTTATAAAATTTATTTCAAGTTACCTTATATTTTTTCTGTTTGTTGGATATTCAGAATAGAGTTGCCATTTTGGTTGTTACTGCTGCTGCTGCTATTGCTATTTTGGTAATCTCCCCCATCACTATCTCCATTTCCAGAATTTCCCTGGCTATACTTGCTCATAGTATCTTTTCTTTTAAAATATATATATTTTTTAATTTGTGAATGATAAATGTAAATTATGAGTAGCTGATATGTCACTTGCTTTTTTAAATTAATTATTTGTCATAAAAGTCTGCTATTTTTGATAGCTCTCTTTTCTGTCTGTTCTCCTTGTTAAGTACCTTATAATTAATCATCTTTTAAGGTAATTTTCTCAAATTATCTAGGTTAGTAAAAGCAATGATATATTTCATGCATTGCAGAATTAAAACTAGGGTCCATGAAATATCATCGTCATCATAATCAGTGTGTGCTGCACATGCATTTGGGCCAAATCGGATTACCTGTTCTTTTGGCTTTCTGCTCAGTTCTCTATGCCCTTTTTCTATTTGACCTCAGCTCTGGAATTTGAGCCCTAAGGTTTACTCTTTAAAGGGATTTTGCTCTCAGCTCCTGCAGTGATACTTATGCAGCCTTTTGAAACCTCAATTCATGAGAGACCTTTTAGTATCAAGAACAGCAATTTAACAATAGGAATTAAACTAATTAGAAAGGGTTAGTCAAACTCATATCCTGCTAGGTAAGAATGTAGGTTTTAAATAGGAAAGCAACACATTATCTAAAAGTGAGTTCTGTTGGAGAAGGAATTGTGTGTTTCATAAATATAACCATATATGTTTCTATGCTGATTTTAAACTTAAAAAATGTCTTTTCACACACACTGCCTCATTCAAAAGACCAATCATGGAACTGTTACTTTTAAAGAAAGGGAAGTTCAGATATTCACTTGCTGTGTGATCTTTAAACAACACACATAACCTCTCCCAGCCTGTAATTTCCCATTCAAATAATACTCAGGCTTACTAATAACAATAGTGATTATGCTTTTTTATATTATGAACTACTTGCCTCTTGGGTAGAGTTTTAAGTATTTCTAGGTGAGTTATTCTCATTTAATCCTAACAGACCTAAGATATTGACATTTGTATTATTTCTGTCTCACTCATTTGGTCTATTGAATGAGGCAGTGTGTTTTGATTACAGCAATGCAAACATTGTTCAGAGCCAAATCAGTTAATATACCATGATTATATTTCCTTTTTATAGGACTTGTACTTCTTTTCTCCCTCAAAGTAATTTTGTTATAATTTTCTAGGTATCTATCCCTAGTTTATCCCATATTCTCAGCAAAGATATAATCTCTTCTCAATACTTTCAGACACATCAAAGGATCTCTCATTTTCAACTTTTTTTGGAGACATCCTTTCCGGAGATCTCTGTCACCCTACTCTAACCTTGTACGCTATTTTCTAGGCCTATTGCTCATGGTAGAATAGGAGGTTGAGTTGTTCTGGGGTTCTAACTGCTTTATGTATAGACAGACATTCAGTCAATATTCCTGTTTTTAGCCCCGCCTTTACCCACCTTAACCCTCATTGTCACAAGTACCTGGTGTTTCCAGTTCCTGGGGAGTTTTTAGAGTTGGAGACTTGCAAATCAAGCTGCTTCTGGGCTTCCCTACTACTGTTTGGTTGGGACTTTCTTTGTCTGCTAAGTCGTTTTCCACTTACCTATCTGCATCTTTAACACATTGCAAAATTATCAGCTGTGGTATAAAACCACATAAGATTCAACATAAAGTTGAGTTCCCCTCAACTTTTTTAGAGCTGAGAGATTCACTTTTTTTCCTAGAATCTGGTGCTTCAGGTCAACTATTGACAGAGACTTTGCTGCCAGTTCCTGCTTAGTTAGCCATGTAGCCACATAAAGTTCAAACACACCAAAGACGTTTTGGTATAAAGAACAAAAACTTATTGGGAGAAAGTTAATCTTAGCTCGTTAGAATTGTTAAAGTACTCATAATCTAGTATATATGATCTAAGTTGTAAAGCAGTATACTATCCAAAAATGGCCTTTTTTAGAGCTGGGATGGAAAGTTGTAAATATATGATCCCCTATGTTTTTATAGCACTTTTCAGTTCACAAAAGTATTTTTACATAGGTTATTTTCTTCAATACTCATTAAAAATCTGTTGTGTAGAATTAATGTGATGTATGTCAGACGTTTATTGTGAGGATTAAATAAGTTAATCTCCAGACGTTTATTGTGAGGATTAAAAAGCAGTTAACACACTGACATTTAAATAAGAATTCATTAAATGCTAGTAATCTCTATTATTTTATTTTAAATAAAAAGCAATAGTGTTGATTGCACCTCAGGTGCAAAGAATTAAATTGGTCATAATTCTTCATGTGTGACATGCTGTCAATATAAGTTCATGCTTCTCCTGCTTTTATTTATTTAGTTACTTAGTTATTTATAATAATGTAAGAAACACCACAAGCCTACCACTAAAAATAAAAACTAGGACATTGATAATAACATCCATGTAACTATATGGATGGTAGCCACCCCTACCAACTCATATCCTGATCTCCCTCCACTAGAGGTAACCATCATCCAGATTCCCATTCAGCATTCTCTTGCTTCCTTTTCTCTTGCTGTATGTAATCTTCTTTGGGGATTTATTTTTTTCACTTTGCTATAAAGTGTTATCCTTATTTTTGTGTGCTGCTGTGGCTTATCATGTTTGACTACTATAGAACCTTCCATTTTGTGTATTTACCACAGTTTTTTCACTTATGTTCCTGTTCATGGCCATTTGTTCTGTTTCCAGGTTTTTGCTATTGTGAGAAGTACTGCTATGAACTGTCTTATACATGTTGCCTGTTGGATAAGAGTTTCTCTTGGGCCTTCCTGAGGAGTGAAATCAATGGGTCTTAGGTTATGCAGAGTTCAACTTTAGGAAGTAATGCTAAACAATTTTCCAAATTAATTCCACTAAGTCACACTCCCACTAGCAGTGTATGAGATGCTGTGAATTGACATCCTGGTCAACACTAGGTGTCATCAGTCTTTTAAATTTTTAACAATAAAATGAAGGTAGCCGGTTTTAATTCGTATTTCTCTAATATCTTTTCATAATGTTCTTGTTACTAATACTAAGAATGAATGTTTCATCATTAAAATATGTTTGCTGTATGTTTTTGGCAAATATGCTATTAAGTTTTCTTCTATTCCTAGTTTCTAAGAATATTATTAGATGCCTCTATTGTGAGATTTACATTCTAATTTCCTCCCTTGCCAGGGCTCACACCTGTTCTGCTCACTACTGTAAAAACCTGTTAGGTTACTAAGCCTGTCATGGGCCCTCCTACTATCCACCTCTTCATCTTCATTTACCCTTCTGGTTATTTCTCCTTCATGGATTTTGACCCCTACTCTATTATGAGCTCAGCTCTGCATTCAAAGAGAGTTTTGTCATATTTTATCTCATATGTCTAATTATAGAAGAATGTATCTTTAGGTCATCTACACAACTGATTCTCAAATTTAATGTGAATAGTAAGCACTGGGGTCTTGTTAAAAATACATATTCTAATTAAGTATATCTGGGATCAAGCCCAAGACAGTAGATTTCTAGCAAGTTCTCAGGGGATGAGAACTTGTTAGAAATCCCTGTGCTTTTAATCTCTGAACCACACTTTGAGTAGCAAGTTCCTACCTCAACCAACATAGTGCTGGAAACAGAAGTCCAAAAGAAAAGCGGACTTTTCAGAAGTCCCTAAAGAAAAGCGTTTGTAGAGATTTTGTGGCCAGCTCCTTCAGGGCTACCCTAAAAACAACATGGCACTCAAATTCACTGAACAAATTCTGGTTTAGAAAAAATGGCGCTTTACAAATTGGAGCTTAATCTTAGCTAACAAGAAGATTTACTTAAAGCTCTTCCAACCTGATATATTGGCCAGTGGTTTTCAAATAAGAATTTAACATATTATAAGTAAATGTGTATCACTGGACATGAGATTAAATTTTTGCCATTCAAATGGCCTACATTGCTCTGATAACTCAATTAGCCAGAGTATTTTGGTATATGTTGGCTCATTTGGTCCCCACAACAAATCTGGGAGGCAGATGTAATGACATCCTCTCTCTGCCAAGGGTTATTTTGTGAGGGTTAAATGGGATGATGCTCATAAAAGCACTTTGTCACTGCCTGACATGTAAGTAACCACTCAGAGAAGGTTATTTTTTGTTTCTATTATTGTTATTACTTACCCTATTTGCACTTTTTTTTTTCAGGTCATAAAACCTGACCTTGTTAGAGGTTAAATGATACATGTGATGTGATATGTACGACCTTAATCACAGCCCACACGTGACCCAGGTTTTCTTCTCTTTTTAAAATGTTTTCCTCTATAATTTTTCATAACAAGTGATGTTTCCTCATCCTAATTAGCGAAACAATGCAAAAATAGATAAAGGATAAACTCCCCTCATAAGGCTTCATTCCTGATCCCTTTACAAGATTCCCCAAAATGCTAATGACAGTTATATAAACATCTGTGCATTTTCTTTTGGCCCAAGCAAATACTTATCAACACATATATTTATACCAGAGGCATTTCCTGGATTGTTGCATTGAAAAACAAATGGGATCTACTAAAATAAGTTGTTTGTTTTGCAACTTCCTGTTGTCACAGAATAATACGTCATGGGCATTTTATAGAACAATAGATTTCCTTTGTTTTATGTTTTAATATTTCTCCTTAATTCCCATGGAAGGCATTTGGTTATATGTTGTGAAGTCAGGGTTCTATCTTTTTTAAAATGTACAAATCTCTAATCTTGCCAGGTTACAATTTTGTTTAAGTGAAATTTCTGTCAATTTTGAAGGCAATACCAGGTTTTTAAAATAATGTTACAGTGCCATTCAGAATCTGACATGATAAATGCTCCTTATTTCTTTTCTATCGTGATATATTTCTCTAATAAACACTTTTATTTTGAAAATAAAGGTAACAACATTTTTTCAAACTGTCAAACAAAATTGGTCACATATGATATGATTTTATAGAATTTATTTGTTTCAAAGTCATCCAGTGGGTAGTGGGATCAGAGGGAGAGCAGTAGGTAGGGGTATAAAGGAAATGTTTAGCCATAAGTTGGTAATCATTACAGATGGGTGATGGGTAAACTATTACCTCTACTTTCATTTATGTTTGAAATTGTCCATATTAACCAATTTAAAAGTGTAGATTTGGCTTCTCTGTTTCACTTTTAAAAACAATGTCACTTTGGAATTTTTGATGAACAAAAATGTAAATAATTTGAGAAAAATAACTTTATAATATCCAATCTTCCATCCAGAGTGAAGAATATACATGCCAATATTATGTTTTCTCAATTATTTCAATGGTGTGTATTTTTAGATTCCACCTGTAAGTGATATCATATAATATTTGTCTTTCTGATTCTGACTTACTTTACTTAGTATGATTACCTCTAGGTTTAAATATGTTCCTGCAAATGGCATTATTTCATTCTTTTACACGGCAGAGTCATATTCCATTGTTCAAGCCTTCTCTGATGCCATTTAGAAAAGGTTTGTAGAATGCTTCATATACTGCTAGAATAACTCGACCATTTTATTTCTACATGTTTTATGCTTACCCTTTCTGTCGTCAATGGATTATTTTCCAACTGATTATTACTGGTATAGCAGGAAACTATTCATTTTTGCTTACTTTTTTCCTGTCTGCCCATGTTACTTTATCCTAATACTTAAGTACTTTGGGGTATATAATCCTATTAATTGTGTATTTGATGCAACATTAAAACCAAGGTTAAAAATGCTTTACCATTCTAATCGATTAGTGGCATGCACTGCCAAATAGAACACATCTGATAGAATAATTGGGGGTTTTTGGGTCTGAGTCCTTACCGGGCTCCTACCTGGCCACTGTATCTTTTAGATATGGGACAATCACCTGTAGAATGGGACCTGGGTCTTCAGGTAGAAAATTTAAAGAGACAGGCTCAAGCAGAGATGCAATAACAGCCATATGAAACTCAAATTCAGTACTGACTTTTGGATATGAAAATAGTGATTTATGATTGGAGGAAGAGAAAGGTAGGCAAATGTAACTATCAAGCAGAATTTCTCATTGAATCAAAATCCTGAAGGTAAGCTTTTATATTTAAATTAGGATTGCCAATAGCTTCTCCATGAATGTGTTTTCTTGGATATAGAATCAGAAGTCATTACTATATAATCCCTTCTGTTTGTTTCTCAAATTAAACTTTAGAAAAGTATTTTTTCTTACATTGCTTATTTGATCCTCAAGAAAAATCTTTTGAGTGAAAATAATATTATCTATTTGGTAGATCTATAGTGAAGTGCAATGAAATAAATCAGAGGAAATCATTTAGCAAAATGCCTGATAAATTATTAAAATATCAGTCTATGCTTGTTGTTGTTGTTGTTTTTCTGTATATTATTACTTTTTAAATAGAATTTTATTTATTTATTTAATATTTATTTATTTGCTTGGCTGTGCTGGGTCTTAGTTAAGGTACGCGGGATCTTTGTTTCCACGTGCGTCATCTAGTTTCCTGACCAGGGATCGAACATGGGGCCCCCTGCATTGGGAGTGCAGAGTCTTAACCACTGGACCACCAGGGAAGTCCCTGTATATTATTACTAATATTATGCCTTATCATCCCCTTATGATATATGCAGAAACTTCAGAATTGAGAATGTTCAGGGATTTATTCAAGATACACAGAATGTAAGCAGCCCAAATTAAAGTTACTCTTATTTCATTGTCTTCATTAGTATTTTAAATATGAAAGCAGTACTTTTTCATGCTAAATAGGAAAGTCATGCAAAGATGAATTTTAAAAGAATGTATTTTCCCTTTATTTCCCTTTATTCCTATCGCCTTACTAATTTTTAACAAATGCCTGATACACCATTTTCTGTACATAGTGAAACATGTACAGGCATATCTCATTTTTTTGTGCTTTGCTTTATTGCACTTCATAGATGTGGCATTTTTACAAATTGAAAGTTTTGGGGGGCTTCTCTGGTGGTAAAATGGTTAAGAATCTACCTGCCAGTGCAGGGGACACGGGTTTGAGCCCTGGTCCGGGAAGATCACACATGCTGCGGAACAACTAAGCCCGTGCGCCACAACTATTGAGCCTGTGCTCTAGAGCCCACAAGCCACAACTACTGAGCCCACGTGCCAAAACTACTGAAGCCCGTGAGCCTAGAGCCCGTGCTCCATCCTCAACAAGAGAAGCCACCACGATGAGAAGCCCGCACACCGCAACAAAGAGTAGCCCCCGCTCGCTGCAACTAGAGAAAGCCCGCGTGCAGCAATGAAGACCCAACGCAGCCAAAAATAAAATAAATAAAATAAATGAATTAAAAAAAAGTTTTTGGCAACCCTGCATCGAGGCTACTGGTACCATTTATCTAGCAGCATTTGCTCATTTTGTGTCTCTGTGTCACTTTTTGGTAATTCTCACAATATTTCAGACTTTTTCATTACTATTTTATGTTGTGGTGATCTGTGATCACTGGTCTTTGATGTTATTACTATTGCAAAAAGATTGTGACTTGTTGCAGGCTCAGATGATGGTTAGCATTTTTTAGCAATAAAGTATTTTTTAATTAAGGTGTGTACATTTTTTTAGACATAATGTTATTGCACACTTAATAGGCTACAGTATAGTGTAAACATAACTTTTATATGCACTGGGAATCCAAAAAATTCATGTAACTTGCTTTATTGCAGTATTCGCTTTATTGCAGTGGTCTGGAACCAAACCCACAATATCTCCAAGGTATGCCTATATAAATACATGAACACGTATATGATGGAGTTGGTGGTTTTCATTTGTTTGAATATGGAATCATTCTATTTACATTTCTACTGTCCTTTGCCCAATACAGATAAATATATGTATCTATATCAAAAACTTCATGTTTTATGCTTTAATATTCAATCCTTTAGTTAACATGAAAGTATTAGTACAATATGGGAAGTGAATAACTTTTACATTTTACACAAATACTCATGTTGACTGATATCATTTGAGTTGATAATTCTGTTTCTTGAAGACAATCAATTTTTGAGGCACATCCCACAGTTTAAATTATCATAGTTTGGCTAAACTAATACTTTGTACCCTGATAAATATCCTCCTCTATTCTCCTTTCCTGAAGCTTTTCTGTACTGATTTTATTTTTTAAATATAATTGTATATATTTAAAGTGTACAACATGATGATTTGATATACATATACATAGTGAAATAATTATCACAGTCAAGCAAATAACAGGGCTTCCCTGGTGGCACAGTGGTTGGGAATCCGCCTGCCAATGCAGGGGACACAGGTTCGAGCCCTGGTCCGGGAAGATCCCACATGCCGCGGAGCAACTAAGCCCTGTGAGCCACAACTACTGAGCCCATGTGCCTAGAGCCTGTGCTCCGCTACAAGAGAAGCCACTGCAAGGAGAAGACCGTGCACCACAACAAAGAGTAGCACCTGCTCGCCATAACTAGAGAAAGCCCACACGCAGCAACGAAGACCCAGTGCAGCCAAAAATAAATAAATAAATATTTTTTAAAAAGCTAGTAACATATTCACCTCCTTCACATAGTTATCATTTTCTGTGGTAAGAGCACCTGAAGTCTACTCTCAGCAAATTTCCACTATTCAATACAGTGTTATTAACTATAGTCATCATGTTGTACACTAGATCTTCAGACTTCTTCATCCAACATAAATGCAACTTTGTATCCTTTGATGAATATCCCCCATTTCCTCCACCTCCCCCACTCCTGGAAACTACCATTCTACTCTCTCCTTCCATGTATTTGACTTTTTTAGATTCCACATATGAATGCGATCATGCAGTTTTTTTCCTTTCTATGTCTGGCTTATTTCACTTAGCATAATGTCCTTAAGGTTCATCTATGTTGTTGCATATATATATATATATATATATATATATATATATATATATACATACACACACACTATAATTTCTTTATCCATTCATCTGTTGATAGACACAGGTTGTTTCCATATCTTGACTATTGTGAATAATCCATGCAGTGAACATGGGAGCAGAGATATCTCTTCAAGGTTTTGATTTCATTTCCTTTGGGTATATACCAAGAAGTGGAATTGCTGGATCATCTGGTAGTTCTATTTTTAGCTTTTTGAGGAAACTCCATATTGTCTTCCATAATGTACATTCCCACCAGGAGTGCACAGGAGTTCCCTTTCTCGACATCCTTGACGACACATATCTTTTTGATAATAGTCATCTTAACAGTTATGAGGTGATATGTCATTATAGTTTTGACTTACAATTTCCTAATGATTAGTGATGTTGAGCATCTTTTTATGTACCTGTTGGCCATTTATATGTCTTTTCAGGTCCTTTGCTCATTTTTTAAAAAATTTGTTTATTTTATTTATTTTATTTTTGGCTGCATTGGGTTTTTGTTACTGCGTGCAGGCTTTCTCCAGTTGCAGCGAGCCGGGGCTACTCTTCGTTGTGGTGCGTAGGCTTCTCATTGCGGTGGCTTTTCTTGTTGTGGAGCATGGGCTCTAGGCACGAGGGCTTCAGTAGTTGTGGCATATGGGCTCAGTAGTTGTGTCCCGCGGGCTCTAGAGTGCAGGCTCGGTAATTGTGCACACAGGCTTAGTTGCTCCACGGCATGTGGGATCTTCCTGGACCAGGGCTCAAACCCGTGTCCCCTGCATTGGCAGGTGGATTCTTAACCACTGCACCACCAGGGAAGCCTCTTTGCCCATTTTTTATTGGATGGTTAGTTTTTTCGCTCTTGAGTTGTATGAATTACTTTTATATTTTGGATATTTATCCCTTATCAGATATACGGTTTGTAAATATTTTCTCCCAATCCATAAGTTGCCTTTTCATCTTGTTGTTTCCTTTACTGTACAGACACTTTTTAGTTTGATGTAATCCCACTTGTTTATTTTTGCTCTTGTTAAAGAGTTTTTGGTGTCATATCAAAAAATATCATTGCTAAAGACAATGTCAAGGAGTTTTTTCTATGTTGTCTCCTAGTTTTATAGTTTTGGGTCTTATGTTGAATCTTAATCTATTTGGAGTTGATTTTTGTGTAGTGTAAGATAAGTGTCCAATTTTATTCTTTTGTATTGTATGTGAATATCCAGTTTTCCCAACACCATTTTTTGAAGAGAATGTTCTTTCTGTATTGTGTGTTCTTGGCACCCTTGTGGAAAACTAGTTCACTGTATATGCTTAGGTTGACTCTGGGCTATCTATTCTGTTCCACTGGTCTTTGTGTCTTTTTTTATACCAGTACAATACAGTTTTGATTACTGTATGTTTGTAGTATAATTTGAAATAAGAAAGGGTGTTGCCTCAAGCTTTGCTCTCCTTGCTCAAGATTGCTGTGGCCGATCGAGGTATTTTGTGGTTCCATACAAATTTTAGGACTGTTTTTTTCTATTTCTACAAAAAATGTCATTGGTATTTTGATAGCAATTGCATTAGATTGGTAGAACACTTGTAATATTAACTCTTCCAATCCATAAGCACAGAATATCTTTCCATTTATTTGTGTCTTATTCCATTTCTTTAATCAGTGCCTTACAGTTTCCAGTGTACAGATTTTCACCTTGTTTGAAATTATTGCTAAGTATTTTATTCTTTTAGATGCTATTATAAATGGGATTGTTTTCTTGATTTCCTTTTCTGACAGATCATTACTGAGGTAAAGAAATACAATTGACTTTTTTTGTAAAACATCTTTATTGAAGTATAATTGCTTTACAATGGTGTGTTAGTTTCTGCTTTATAACAAAGTGAATCAGTTATACATATACATATATTCCCATATCTCTTCCCTCTTGCATCTCCCTCCCTCCCACCCTCCCTATCCCACCCCTCTAGGTGGTCACAAAGCACAGAGCTGATCTCCCTGTGCTATGCGGTTGCTTCCCACTAGCTATCTATTTTACGTTTGGTAGTGTATATATGTCCATGCCACTCTCACTCTTTGTCACATCTTACCCTTCCCCCTCCCCATATCCTCAAGTCCATTCTCTAGTAGGTCTGTATCTTTATTCCCGTCTTGCCACTAGGTTCTTCATGACCTTTTTTTTCCCTTAGATTCCATATATATGTGTTAGTATACTGTATTTGTTTTTCTTTTTCTGACTTACTTCACTCTGTATGACAGACTCTAACTCCATCCACCTCACTACAAATAATTCCATTTCATTTCTTTTTATGGCTGAGTAATATTCCATTGTATATATGTGCCACATCTTCTTTATCCATTCATCCGATGATGGACATTTAGGTTGCTTCCATGTCCTGACTATTGTAAATAGAGCTGCAGTGAACATTTTGGTGCATGACTCTTTTTGAATTACGGTTTGCTCAGGGTATATGCCCAGTAGTGGGATTGCTGGGTCATATGGTAGTTCTATTTTTAGTTTTTGAAGGAACCTCCATACTGTTCTCCATAGTGGCTGTATCAATTTACATTCCCACCAACAGTGCAAGAGTGTTCCCTTTTCTCCACACCCTCTCCAGCATTTACTTTTTCTAAATTTTTTAATGATGGCCACTCTGAACAGTGTGAGATGATATCTTATTGTAGTTTTGATTTGCATTTCTCTAATGATTAATGATGTTGAGCATTCTTTCATGTGTTTGTTGGCAATCTGTATATCTTCTTTGGAGAAATGTCTATTTAGGTCTTCTGCCCATTTTTGGATTGGGTTGTTTGTTTTTTTGTTATTGAGCTGCATGAGCTGCTTGTAAATTTTGGAGACTAATCCTTTGTCAGTTGCTTCATTTGCAAATATTTTCTCCCATTCTGAGGGTTGTCTTTTGGTCTTGTTCATGGTTTCCTTTGCTGTGCAAAAGCTTTTAAGTTTCATTAGGTCCCATTTGTTTACTTTTGTTTTTATTTCCATTTCTCTAGGAGGTGGGTCAAAAAGGATCTTGCTGTGATTTATGTCATAGAGTGTTCTGCCTATGTTTTCATCTAAGAGTATGATAGTGTCTGGCCTTACATTTAATCTTTAATCCATTTTGAGTTTATTTTTGTGTATGGTGTTAGGGAGTGTTCTAATTTCATACTTTTACATGTAGCTGTCCAGTTTTCCCAGCACCACTTATTGAAGAGGCTGTCTTTTCTCCACTGTATTTGCTTGCCTCATTTATCAAAGATAACGTGACTATATGTGCATGGGTTTATCTCTGGGCTTTCTATCCTGTTCCATTGATCTATGTGTCTGTTTTTGTGCCAGTACCATACTGTCTTGATTACTGTAGCTTTGTAGTATAGTCTGAAATCAGGGAGCCTGATTCCTCCAGCTCCATTTTTCGTTCTCAAGATTGCTTTGGCTATCCGGGGTCTTTTGTGTTTCCATACAAATTGTGAAATTTTTTCTTCTAGTTCTGTGAAAAATGCCATTGGTAGTTTGATAGGGATTGCATTGAATCTGTAGATTGCTTTGGGTAGTACAGTCATTTTCACAATGTTGATTCTTCCAATCCAAGAACATGGTATATCTCTCCATCTATTTGTATCATCTTTAATTTCTTTCATCAGTGTCTTATAATTTTCTGCATACAGGTCTTTTGTCTCCTTAGGTAGGTTTATTCCTAGATATTTTATTCTTTTTGTTGCAATGGTAAATGGGAGTATTTTCTTAATTTCACTTTCAGATTTTTCATCATTAGTGTATAGAAATGCAAGAGGTTTCTGTGCATTAATTTTGTATCCTGCTACTTTACCAAATTCATTGATTAGCTCTAGTAGTTTTCTGGTAGCATCTTTAGGATTCTCTATGTATAGTATCATGTCATCTGCAAACAGTGACAGTTTTACTTCTTTTCCAATTTGGATTATTTTTATTTTTTTTTCTTCTCTGATTACTGTGATTAAAACTTCCAAAACTATGTTGAATAATAGTGGCGAGAGTGGGCAACCTTGTCTTGTTCCTGATCTTAGTGGAAATGGTTTCAGTTTTTCACCGTTGAGAATGATGTTGGCTGTAGGTTTGTCATATATGGCCTTTATTATGTTGAGGAAAGATCCCTCTATGCCTACTTTCTGCAGGGCTTTTATGATGAATGGGTGTTGAATTTTGTTGAAAGCTTTCTCTGCATCTATTGAGATGATCATATGTTTTTTCTCCTTCAATTTGTTAATATGGTGTATCACGTTGATTGATTTGCGTATATTGAAGAATCCTTGCATTCCTGGAATAAACCTCACTTGATCATGGTGTATGATCCTTTTAATGTGCTGTTGGATTCTGTTTGCTAGTATTTTGTTGAGGATTTTTGCATCTATGTTCATCAGTGATATTGGCCTGTAGTTTTCTTTCTTTGTGACATCTTTTTCTGGTTTTGGTATCAGGGTGATGGTGGCCCCGTAGAATGAGTTGGGGAGTGTTCCTCCCTCTGCAATATTTTGGAAGAGTTTGAGAAGGATAGGTGTTAGCTCTTCTCTAAATGTTTGATAGAATTCACCTGTGAAGCCATCTGGTCCTGGGCTTTTGTTTGTTGGAAGATTTTTCATCACAGTCTCAATTTCAGTGCTTGTGATTGGTCTGTTCATATTTTCTATTTCTTCCTGGTTCAGTCTCCGCAGGTTGTGCATTGCTAAGAATTTGTCCACTTCTTCCAGGTTGTCCATTTTATTGGCATAGAGTTGCTTGTAGTAATCTCTCATGATGCTTTGTATTTCTGCAGTGTCAGTTGTTACTTCTCCTTTTTCATTTCTAATTCTATTGATTTGAGTCTTCTCCCTTTTTTTCTTGATGAGTCTGGCTAATGGTTTATCAATTTTATTTATCTTCTCAAAGAACCAGCTTTTAGTTTTATTGATCTTTGCTATCATTTCCTTCATTTCTTTTTCATTTATTTCTGATCTGATCTTTATGATTTCTTTCTTTTTGCTAACTTTGGGGTTTTTTTGTTCTTCTTTCTCTAATTGCTTTAGGTGCAAGTTTAGGTTGTTTATTCGAGAGGTTTCCTGTTTCTTGATGTAGGCTTGTATTGCTATAAACTTCCCTCTTAGAACTGCTTTTGCTGCATCCCATAGGTTTTGGGTCGTCGTGTCTCCATTGTCATTTGTTTCTAGGTATTTTTTGATTTCTCCTTTGGTTTCTTCAGTGATCACTTCGTTATTAAGTAGTGAATTGTGTAGCCTCCATGTGTTTGTATTTTTTACAGATCTTTTCCTGTAATTGATATCTAGTCTCATAGCGTTGTGGTCGGAAGAGATATTTGGTATGATTTCAATTTTCTTAAATTTACCAAGGCTTGATTTGTGACCCAAGATATGATCTATCCTGTAGAATGTTCCATGAGCACTTCAGAAAAATGTGTAGTCTGTTGTTTTTGAGTGGAATGTCCTATAAATATCAGTTAAGTCCATCTTGTTTAATGTATCATGTAAAGCTTGTGTTTCCTTATTTATTTTCATTTTGGATGATCTGTCCATTGGTGAAAGTGGGGATTTAAAGTCCCCTACTATGATTGTGTTACTGTCGATTTCCCCTTTTATGGCTGTTAGTATTTGCCTTATGTATTGAGGTGCACATATATTGGGTGGATAAATATTTACAATTGTTATATCTTTTTGGGTTGATCCCTTGATCATTATGTAGTGTCCTTTTTTGCCTCTTGTAATAGTCTTTCTTTTAAAATCTATTTTGTCTGATATGAGGATGCTACTCCAGCTTTCTTTTGATTTCCATTTGCATGGAATATCTTTTTCCATCCCCTCACTTTCAGTCTGCATGTGTCCCTAGGTCTGAAGTGGGTCTCTTGTAGACAGCATATATATGGGTCTTGTTTTTGTATCCATTCAGCCAGTCTGTGTCTTTTGGTGGGAGCATTTAATCCATTTACATTTAAGGTAATTATCAATATGTATATTCCTATTCCCATTTTCTTAAATGTTTTGGGTTTGTTATTGTAGGTGTTTTCCTTCTCTTGTGTTTCTTGCCTAGAGAAGTTCCTTTAGCATTTGTTATAAAGCTGGTTTGGTGGTGCTGAACTCTCTCAGCTTTTGCTTGTCTGTAAAGGTTTTAATTTCTCCATCAAATCTGAATGAGATCCTTGCTGGTTAGAGTAATCTTGGTTGTAGGTTTTTCTCCTTCATCACTTTAAATATGTCCTGCCACTTCCTTCTGACTTGCAGGGTTTCTGCTGAAAGATCAACTGTTAACCTTATGGGGATTCCCTTGTGTGTTATTTGTTGTTTTTCCCTTGCTGCTTTTAATATGTTTTCTTTTTTTTTTTTTTAACTTTTGAGTTTATTTATTTATTTATTTATGGCTGTGTTGGGTCTTCGTTTCTGTGCGAGGGTTTTCTCTAGTTGTGGCAAGTGGGGGCCACTCTTCATCGCGGTGCGCGGGCCTCTCATTATCGTGGCCTCTCTTGTTGCAGAGCACAGGCTCCAGACGTGCAGGCTCAGCAACTGTGGCTCACGGGCCCAGTTGCTCCGCGTCACGTGGGATCTTCCCAGACCAGGGCTCGAACCCGCGTCCCCTGCATTGGCAGGCAGACTCTCAACCACTGCGCCACCAGGGAAGCCCAATATGTTTTCTTTATATTTAATTTTTGATAGTTTGATTAATATGTGTCTTGGTGTGCTTCTCCTTGGATTTATCCTGTATGGGACTCTCTGTGCTTCCAGGACTTGATTTACTATTTCCTTTCCCATATTAGGGAAGTTTTCAACTATAATCTCTTCAAATATTTTCTCAGTCCCTTTCTTTTTCTCTTCTCCTTCTGGGACCCCTATAATTCGAATGTTGGTGCGTTTAATGTTGTCCCAGAGGTCTCTGAGACTGTCCTCAGTTCTTTTCATTCTTTTTTCTTTATTCTGCTCTGCAGTAGTTATTTCCACTATTTTATTTTCCGGGTCACTTATCCGTTCTTCTGCCTCAGTTATTCTGCTATTGATTCCGTCTAGAGTATTTTTAATTTCATTTATTGTGTTTTTCATCATTGCTTGGTTCCTCTTTAGTTCTTCTAGGTCCTTGTTAAACGTTTCTTGTATTTTCTCCATTCTATTTCCAAGATTTTGGATCATCTTTACTATCATTATTCTGAATTCTTTTTCAGGTAGGCTGCCTATTTCCTCTTCATTTGTTAGGTCTGTTGTGTTTTTACCTTGCTCCTTTATCTGCTGTGTGTTTTTCTCTCTTCTCATTTTTCTTATCTTACTGTGTTTGGCGTCTCCTTTTCGCAGGCTGCAGGTTTGTAATTCCTGTTGTTTTTGTTATCTGTCCCCAGTGGCTAAGGTTGGTTCAGTGTGTTGTGTAGGCTTCCTGGTGGAGGGCACTAGTGCCTGTGTTCTGGGGGATGAGGCTAGATCTTGTCTTTCTGGTGGGTAGGTCCAAGTCTGGTGGTGTGTTTTGGGGTGTCTGTGGCCTTATT
The DNA here is from genome assembly GCF_009873245.2 of Balaenoptera musculus. Taxonomy (NCBI): domain Eukaryota; kingdom Metazoa; phylum Chordata; class Mammalia; order Artiodactyla; family Balaenopteridae; genus Balaenoptera; species Balaenoptera musculus. The sequence continues at coordinate 121,486,457 of NC_045806.1, read as the reverse complement.
ATGATTTTAAGCAGCCTCTCTGCTAATGGATGGGGCTGTGTTCCTGTCTTGCTAGTTCTTTGGCATAGGATGTCCAGCACTATAGCTTGCTGGTCATTGAGTGAAGCTGGGTCTTGGTGTTGAGATGGAGATCTCTGGGAGATTTTCGTCATTTGGTATTACGTGGAGCTGGGAGGTCTCTTGTGGACCAGTGTCCTGAAGTTGGCTCTCCCACCTCAGAGGCACAGCCCTGATACCTGGCTGGAGCACCAAGAGTCTTTCTTCCACACCGTTTAGAATAAAAGGGAGAAAAAATAGAAAGAAAAAAAGAAAGAGGATAAAATAAAATAAGATAAAATAAAATAAAGTTATTAAAATAAAAAATAATTATTATGAAAAAAAAATTTTTTAAGTAAAAAAAAAAAAAAAAGGACGGACAGAACCCTAGGACAAATGGTGAAAGCAAAGATATACAGACAAAATCTCACACAGAAGCATACACATACACACTCGCAAAAAGAGGAAAAGGGGAGAAAATAATATATCTTGCTCCCAAAGTCCACCTCCTCGATTTGGGATGATTCGTTGTCTATTCAGGTACATCAAGTTGTTTGTGGAGCTTTAATCCACTGCTCCTGAGGCTGCTGGGCGAAATTTCCCTTTCTTTTCTTTGTTAGCATGGCTCCCGGGTTTCAGCTTTGGATTTGGACCCGGCTCTGTGTGTACGTCACCTGAGGGCGTCTGTTCCCGCTCAGACAGGACGGGGTTAAAGGAGCAGCTGATTCGGGGGCTCTGGCTCCCTCAGGCCGGGGGGGAGGGAGGGGTACGGATGCAGGGAGAGGCTGCGGTGGCAGAGGCCGGCGTGACGTTGCACCAGCCTGAGGCATGCCGTGTGTTCTCCCGGGGAAGTTGTCCCTGGATCACGGGACCCTGTCAGTGGCGAGCTGCACAGGTTCCCAGGAGGGGCGGTGTGGATAGTGACCTGTGCTTGCACACAGGCTTCTTGATGGCGTACAGCAGCAGCCTTAGCGTCTCATGCCCGTCTCTGGGTTCCGCGCTGATAGCCATGGCTCGTGCCCGTCTCTGGAGCTCCTTTAAGTGGCGCTCTGAATCCCCTCTCCTTGCACACCAGGAAACAAAGAGGCAAGAAAAAGTCTCTTGCCTCTTCGCAGCTGCAGACTTTTTCCCGGACTCCCTCCCGGCTAGCCGTGGCGCACTAGCCCCTTCAGGCTGTGTTCACGCTGCCACCCCCAGTCCTCTCCCTGGGATCCGACCGAAGCCCGAGCCTCAGCTCCCAGCCCCCGCCCGCCCCGGCGGTGGAGCATACAAGCCTCTCGGGCTGGTGAGTGCTGGTCAGCACCGATCCTCTGTGCGGGAGTCTCTCCGCTTTGCCCTCCGCACCCCTGTGGCTGCGCTCTCCTCCGTGGCTCCGAAGCTCCCCCCTCCACCACCCGCAGTCTCCGCCCGCGAAGGGGCTCCTAGTGTGTGGAAACCTTTCCTCCTTCACAGCTCCCTCCCACTGGTGCAGGTCCCGACCCTATTCTTTTGTCTCTGTTATTTCTTTTTTCTTTTGCCCTACCCAGGTACGTGGGAAGTTTCTTGCCTTTTGGGAGGTCTGACGTCTTCTGCCAGCGTTCAGTGGGTGTTCTATAGGAGCAGTTCCACGTGTAGATGTATTTCTGATGTATCTGTGGGGAGGAAGGTGATCTCCACGTCTTACTCTTCCTCCATCTTCTCCTCTCTCCACAATTGACTTTTATATATTGTTTTTGTATCCTAAACTTTACTGAATTTGTTTTTTAGTCCTGTTTGTGTGTGTGGATGTGTGTGTTAGTGTTTAGGGTTTTATACATACAGAATCATGTCATCTGCAAAAAAACTAATTTTACTTCTTTTCCATTGTGGATGCCTTTTATTTCATTTTCTTGTCCAATTGTTAGTACTTCCAGTACTATGTTGAATAGAAGTAGCAAGATTGGACATCCATGCCTTGTACCATATTTAAGAGAGAAGATTTCAGTTTTTTCCCATTGGTTCTGGTGTTAGCTGGTGGCTTCATAAATGACCTTTATTTTGTTGAGGAAATTTCCTATTATACTTATTTGGTTAAGGCTTCTTATCATGAGTGGATGTTGAACTTTGTCAAATACTTTTTTCTGCATCTGTTGAGATAATCATGTGTTTCTTTAAAAATATTTTATTCTGTTATGTGATATGTCACATTGATTGATTGCATATGTTGAAACAACCTTGCATCCCAGGTATAAATCCCACTTGGCCATGGTGTATAATCTTTTTGATGTTTTGTTGAATTTGGTTGGCTAGTATTTTATTGAGGATTTTTGCATCTATGTCTTTCAGAGATTTTGGCCTGTAGTTTTCTTTTTTTGTGGTTCGTGAAGCTTTTCTTTAACACTCTCAGCAGTTTATTCATGTGCAGGAACCTTAACATAACCTATTTGATTTTCCCCTACCCATCAGACTGTCTAATGTAATTCATAATATTGAATATTCCCAGTTGGGAGCCTAGGAATATAATTATTTATTTAAGTTACTTTTATATCCTTAATGAAATATTTATAATTTTCTCCATTGGTTCTCAAAAATTTTAGCTAAGCTTTTCTCAGAGATATTATAAATTTTTGTTATGAGTGGGTTATGAGTGGGTTCATTACCTAATACCTTTTCAAATAAATACTTAAAATAAATAATTTGAAGGGAACTTTTAATATTTCTGTTTACCCAGTAATGTATCTTTTTTCATTCATCATTTGATTTCAGGCTTATGATAATATACATACATCTGATTCCTCATGGATATAAACTGAAGTCACATAACACATTCATTATTATCCCTATGTGCTGCACTTGCCCATACACAGGAAGTCACCAATAGCTTTACTTTGGGGACCATGTTTCCTAGCCACTCCTCAGCATTTTTTATTTAAATGAGAAGTGTTTACATTTGTTGAAACATCTGTGAAATATGTGTCCTCAGTTACATGGTTATATGGATTTTGCTCTCTGCTTTTCCAGGGTTTCCTGGGCAGCTTCCTGAAACTCAGCTCACTAGAGATCTTTTGTTGTAACAAACCCCAAGCTAGTAGTGGTAATCTTAGTGCATTAGTCAGGATTCTCCACATAAACAGAAGAGGAGAGAGAGAGAGAGAAAGATAGAGATAGATAGATGGATGGATAGATAGATAGATAGATAGATAGATAGATAGATAGATAGATAGATAGATTTTAAGACACTGGCTCATGCAATTCCAACTCTAAAATCTGTAAAGCAGGCTGGCAGGCTAGAGACCCAGAGAAAAGTTGTTGCAGTCTTGAGTCCAAAATCTGCAGGGCAGGTCTATCAGGCTGGAAACTCAGGCACACTTTCTATGTTGCAGCCTTGAGGCAAAACTGCCTCCTCTTCAAGAAACCTCAATCTTTGTGCTTAGGGACTTTGACCGATTAGATGAGACCCACAAAAATTATGGAGGATAATCTGCTTTACTCAAAGTCTAATAGCTAAATATTAATCACATCTAAAAAGTACCTTTCACAGCAATGTCTAGACTGGTGTTTGACCAAACAACTGGGCAGCATGGCCTAGCCTAGTTGACGCATAAAATTAACCATCACCCTTAACAAGGAAGGATTACTCAAGGTAGTTAAACCCTAGTTAGGTAGATAAGGAGGTGTTAAATGGAAATTCACCATATATGTTCTAAGGAACTGTGTTTTGTTACACATGGAACAGAATTTTGTCATAATAAAGTGGATTATGTTTTCTGACCATTTTCAGGTCACCAAAATACTCCCCATTTTGTTGGCTCATTTGACACTTGGGACAAATCTGTGATACAGAAGTAATTATTCTCTGCACCATGAGTTTATTGTCAGGATTAAATGAGCTACTTTACATGGAAGTAACCAGCAAGCTTCTGGACATGTAAATGAGCACACAGTGAAAGCTGATGGTTGTTTCACTTTTATTATCATTAATACTAAGGGCAAATATATTTTTTATTTTCACAAAAAGGAAATTTTGAGGCTGTGATCATTATGTAAGTGATGAAGCAAAGTTAGAAAACAATTGTTCTATATTTGCTTCAAATAAAAAATTTTCAGTATTTTAAACTACAAAGGTAATACTTATATTAAATGGTGAAAAGGGCAGATAGGTAAAGAAAATTTATTAATCTCCCCCCACAATGTGAATACCAGACTCACTAATGTTTTGTTGTAGGAAATTTCAACTTAATAGTGGAAGTTAGTCTTAGCAATTAAGGAGTGTTCAAAGAACTGAAGTCCTGGCCATTCAGTATGTAGAATATTTTTTATTTTATTAAAAATTTATTATATTTTATTTTTAAATACAATTTTTAAAGGTTACTTTCCATTTACAGCTATTACAAAATATTGGCTATATTCCCTATGCTGTATAATACATCATTGAGCCTATCTTACACCCAATAGTTTGTACCTCCCACTTCTCCACCCCTATAGTGCCCCTCCCCACCCCTGCCACTGGTAACCATTAGTTTGTACTCTATATCTGTGAGTCTGCTTCTTTCCTGTTATATTCACTAGTTAGTTGCGTTTTTTAGATTCCACATATAAGTGAGATCATACAGTATTTGTCTTTGTCTGTCTGACTTATTTCACTCAGCATAATGCTCTCTAGGTCCATCCATGTTGTTGCAAATGACAAGATTCATTCTTTTTTATGGCTGAGTAATATTCCATTGCACATATACATATATATATGTATCTCACATCTTTTTTATCCATTCATCTGTTGATGGACACTTAGGTTGTTTCCATATCTTGGCAATTGTAAATAATGCTGCTGTGAACATTGGCGTGCATGTACCTTTTCAAATTAGTGTTTTTGTTTTTTTTCAGATATATACCCAGGAGTGGAATTGCTGAGTTATGTGGTAATTCTATTTTTAGTTTTTCAAAAAACATCCGTACTGTTTTCCACAGTGGCCGTACCCATTTACATTCCCACCAACAGTATACAGTATCCCTTTTCTTCACATCCTCATCAACATTTGTTATTTGTGTTCTTTTTGATGATAGCCATTTTGACTGATGTGAGGTGATATCTCATTGTGGTTTGATTTGCATTTCCCTGATATTTAGTGATGTTGAGCATCTTTTCATATGCCTGTTGGCTATCTGCATTTCCTCTTTGGAAAAATGTTTATTCAGGTCTTCTGTCCATTTTTTAATCAGATTTTTGTTTTTTTGATGTTGAGTTGTATGAGCTGTTTATACATGTTGGATATTAATCCCTTATCGGTCATATCATTTACAAGTATTTTCTCCCATTCAGTAGGTTGTCTTTTTGTTTTGTCAGTGGTTTCTTTTGCTGTGTAAAAGCTTTTAATTAGGTCCCATTTATTTATTTTTGCTTTTATTTCCTTTACTTTAGGAGATGGATCTGAAAAAATATTGCTGCAATTTATGTCAGAGTGTACTGCCTATGTTTTCCTCAAGGAGTTTTATAATATCCAGTCTTACATTTAGGTCTTTAGTCCATTTTGAGTTTATTTTTGTATATAGTGTTAGAAAATGTTCTAATTTCATTCTTTTACATGTAGCTGTCCAGTTTTCCCAGCACCACATATTGAAGAGATTGTCTTTTCTCCATTGTATATTCTTGCCTCTTTTGTCATAGATTAATTGACCATAAGTGCATGGGTTTATTTCTGGGCTATTTATCCTGTTCCATTGATCTATGTGTCTGTTTTTGTGCCAGTGCCACACTGTTTTGATGACTGTAGCTTTATAGTATAGTCTGAAGTCAGAGAGCCTGATTCCTCCAGCTCTGTTGTTCTTTCTCAAGATTGTTTTGGCTATTTGGGGTCTTTTGTGTTTCCATACAAATTTTAAATTCATTTGTTCTAGTTTTCTGAAAAATGCCATTGGTATTTTAATAGAGATTGCATTTAATCTGTCGATTGCCTTGAGGTATTGAAGTATTGTCCAATCCAAGAACATGGTATATCTTTTCATCTGTTTTTGTCATCTTCAATTTCTTTCATCAGTGTCTTTTAATTTTCAGAGTACAGGTCTTTTGCCTTCTTAGGTAGGTTTATTTCTAGGTATTTTATTCTTTTTGATGTGATGGTAAATGGGATTCTTTCCTTAATTTCTCTTTCTGATACTTCATTGTTAGTGTATAGAAATGCAACATATTTTTGTATATTAATTTTTTATCCTGCAACTTTACCAAATTCATTGGTGAGCTCTAGTAGTTTTCTTGTAAGTAAATATTATCATTTCTTTATTAGTCTTGTTTATTCTAAAAGCACATATTTTTATCTGCTTTGTATGGATCAGAATACCTTTGGCTTGGAATATTTGCATGAAGAACTAAAGTCACAAAACAAGAAAATGGCTCATTGTGCTTTTTAAAAAGTATTTTCTGTATTTTAAAATTACAAACATAATAAATCAGAAACTAACACACCATTGTAAAGCAATTATACTCCAATAAAGGTGTTAAAAAATAAAATAAATAAAATTACAAACATAACATTCCCTTATAAAAATTAAAAACCTATTCCCCTGCAACTTCCCATTTCCACTGCCCTGCCTTAATGTTAAGTGTGCCAACAGCATACTTTCACAGTTTTATATGTGCAAACAAATACATAATCAATCTGCTGAAATCAGAGAAGGGAGTGTTTGATTGTTCTTTTTCTAGAAAATTGACATGACGCTGTGAGGATTTCTCCATAACGTGCTTTCCTTATCTAATAGCTCTGTCAATTCATTTTTTCAGGGTTTTATGATCTAAGAGTCAACATTTCCACAATGCATAATGCAATTGTAAAGTGTAAGTTTAAATTTGTTTAAGTCCATAAATACTGAATTTTCCCAACAACATTTGAGCTGCCAGCTTATGTCTGCAACTTTGAATCAATATTAAATTGTTTTATTGTTATATCTTTACAGTAGCTCTTAGTATCTTGTGAAAAATATCCCTCATTGCTTTTCTTAATGACTTTTTACAGAAAAGTCATTTATTCTTCCAAATGAACTTTAATATTTTTGTTTTGAATGTTTAAAAAAGTCACATTATTATTTAATTAACATAAAAATATAAATGAATTTGAGGAAAACTAGCTACCTAATTCAATTTTCTTATATTACTCATTGATTTTTAGTTTATTTTCTTGAGTTTCAGGTTTCTATGAAGTTGTCTATCAATAATCTCTACATTTTTCTACATTGCCACATAAAAGCAGTCACATACCACATATCACCCACCCACACCTCTGCTGGCGTCCTACAGCCTCCGGATAACCAATATTACAAGGCTGGCTTTAGATATACATACATATATATATATATATTTAGTATTAAAATTAATTATATTCAATATATTCTCCAAAGTATTCTGCACATACTATCATACTCTTCTTAGCTCACAACACATCATGGACATTCCTGTAGGTCATAAGATTAAGGTTTTGTGTTTTAAAATTCAACTCTTTAGCTTATGTGGAAATCATTTGCATATATGCTATGAATTAGGTTTTAACATTTTCCCCTGCAACTATAAAATTTTCCCACAGCATCTGAACCACTGATTTGTTACATATTCTCTCTCACAGTTCTTGAGTTGATGCCATGATTATTTCAGTTATTATAGTTTTAGAATAAAATTTGAAGGCAAATATCCTCCAATTTGGGGGAATTTTTCTTTAACCATTTTACCATTTTCGTTGGTTGTTCAGATGAAACTGAATGTCTTTCTTTTTAATTAAAAAAAGTCACTTTGGAACATTTAATGTAATTAACCTTACAAAATTGGACCTCCCAGGATCGTAAATATATATTTGGTGTTTTATATTCAGAACAACTTGGGAATATTTTTTAAAGGAATTCTGACTAATCCTTGCTAATTTGAACCTTAGTTATTTTCATTTTTTTAAGAAGTTTTCTGCTATGAATAGATTTTTATCTAATTTTCTTTTTAAAATAAATATTGTTGCTATATAGAAAAGTTACTATTGTATTATTTTGTTTTCTGCTTGCTCACTAAGATAGGAATTTTCATCATTCTTCAGTAGATTATTTTGATTATCTACATTAATCATAATATCTTATAGGGCTTGCACTGCAACATTACACATCATCATAGTTGGTAAGGTCTACATGTTGCTGTGCAGAGCAGGTCTGACAATACCTTTGCTTTTGTGTCTTTTGTCCTCCATTTTCTCCATTCATTTCCCTTGGAAATTTGCAGTAGGTCCACAGCCTCAGGTAAACTTTTGGGATGGATTTGCTACCAACGGAGAATCCATCTCTCAGATGCAATACTAGAGAGACTATAACTAGGAGAAAATTTCTTCCTTCAAATGTTGGAAAATATCAGCTTGTTACTGAAGAAGTATATGTTAGAAGATAAAATTGGAAATAATGCACAGGACTCAAAGAACTTGATTTCCATATTTGCTTTATCCTCTTCTTTTTTGTTGTTATCAACTTAACATAAACTGTCATACATATAAGTTGTTATATATAAGCTTCATAGTAACCACCAAACAAAAACTTATAGTAAATACAAAAAAGATAAAGAGAAAGGAATATAAAGAGAAAGAATTATAAGTCATCAAACCATGGAGGAAGAGAGCAAGAGAAAAAATGAATAGAGAGGAACTACAAAGACATCTAGAAAACAATTAACAAAATGGCAATAAGCACATGCCTATTGATAACTACTTTTAATGTAAATTGACTAAATTCTCTAATCAAAACACATAGGGTGGCTTAATGGAGGAAAAAAAACCAAGACGATTCTATATGCTACCTACAAGAGACTCACATTAGATAGAAGGACACACACAGACTGAAAGTGAAGGGATGGAAAAAGATATTCCATGCAAATGGAAACCAAAAGAAAGCTGGAGTAGCTATACTTATATCAGACAAAATAGATTTTAAAACAAAGACTTTAATAAGAGACAAATAATGGCATTACATAATGATAAAGGGGTCAGTCAACAAGAAGATACAACATTTGTAAATATTTATGCACCCAACATAGGAGCACCTAAATATTAACAGACCTACAGGAAGAAATAGATAGCAATACAATAATACTAGAAGATTTAATACATCAATGGATAGATCATACAGACAGAAAATCAACAAGGGAACATTGGCTTTAAAGGACATATTAGACAAGAAGAACTTAACAGATATTTACAGAATATTCCATTCAAAAGAAACAAAACACATTTTTCTCAAGGGTACATGAAAAGTTTTCCAAGACCATATGTTAGACCACAAAACAAGTCTTAATAAATTTGAGGATTTAAATAATATTGAGCATCTTTTCTGACAACAATGGGTATGTAGCTAGAAATTACACAATGAGAACTGGAAACTTCACAAAAATATGGAGCTTAAACAACATGCTACTCAACAAACAATGGATCAAAGAAGAAATCAAAAGAGAAATGAAAAAATATCTTGAGAAAATGAAAATGGAAGTGGAACATACAAATATTTATGGGATGCAGCAAAAGCAATTTCAATAGGGAAGTTCATAGTGAAAAATGCCTACTTTGACCAGAGGGCAGACAGCAGAAGCAAGAAGAACTACAATCCTGCAGCCTGTGGAACAAAAACCACATTCACAGAAAGATAGACAAGATGCAAAGGCAGAGGGCTGTGTAGCAGATGAAGGAACAAGATAAAACTCCAGAAAAACAACTAAATGAAGTGAAGATAGGCAACCTTCCAGAAAAAAAATTCAGAATAATGATAGAAGATGATCCAGGACCTCGGAAAAAGAATGGAGGAAAAGATCGAGAAGATGCAAGAAATGTTTAACAAAGACCTAGAAGAATTAAAGAACAAACAAACAGAGATGAACAATACAATAACTGAAATGAAAACTACACTAGAAGGAATCAATAGCAGAATAACTGAGGCAGAAGAACAGATAAGTGACCTGGAAGACAGAATGGTGGAATTCACTGCCACAGAAGAGAATGAAGAAAAAAGAATGAAAAGAAATGAAGACAGCCTAAGAGACCTCTGGGACAACATTAAACACAACAACATTCGCATTATAGGGGTCCCAGAAGGAGGAGAGAAAAAGAAAGGGACTGAGAAAATATTTGAAGAATTTATAGTTGAAAACTTCCCTAACATAGGAAAGGAAATAGCCACCCAAGTCCAGGAAACGCAGAGAGTCCCATACAGGATAAACCCAAGAAGAAATACGCTGAGACACATAGTAATCAAATTGACAAAAAATAAAGACAAAGAAAATTTATTGAAAGCAACAGGGGAAAAACAACAAATAACATACAAGGGAACTCCCATAAGGTTAAGAGCTGATTTCTCAGCAGAAACTCTACAAGCCAGAAAAGAGTGGCATGATATATTTAAAGTGATGAAAGGGAGAATCTACAACCAAGATTGCTCTACCTGGCAAGGATCTCATTCAGATTTGACAGAGAAATCAAAAGCTTTACAGACAAGCAAAAGCTAAAAGAAATCAGCACCACCAAACCAGCTTTACAACAAATGCTAAAGGAACCTCTCTAAGTGGGAAACACAAGAGAAGGAAAGGACCTACAAAAACAAACCCATAACAATTAATAAAATGGTAATAGGAACATACATATTGATAATTACTTTAAACGTGAATGGATTAAATGCTCCAACCAAAAGACACAGGCTCATTGAATGGATACAAAAACAAGACCCATATATATGCTGTCTACAAGAGACCCACTTCAGATCTAGGGACACATAAACACTGAAAGTGAGGGGATGGAAAAAGATATTCCATGCAAATGGAAATCAAAAGAAAGCTGTAGTAGCAATACTCATATCAGATAAAATAGACTGTAAATTAAAGAATGTTACAGGAGACAAGGAGGGACACTACATAATGATCAAAGGATCAATCCAAGAAGAAGATATAACAATTATAAATATATATGTACCCAACATAGGAGCACCTCAATAAAAAAGGCAACTGCTAACAGCTATAAAAGAGGAAATCGACAGTAACTCAATAATAGTGGGGGACTTTAACACCTCACTTACACCAATGGACAGATCACCCAAACAGAAAATTAATAAGGAAACAATCTTTAAATGACACAATAGACCAGATAGATTTAATTGATATTTATAAGACTTTCCATCCAAAAACAGCAGATTACACTTTCTTCTCAAGTACACATGGAACATTCTCCAGGATAGATCACATTTTGGGTCACAAATGAAGCCTCAGTAAATTTAAGAAAATTGAAATCAGTCAAGCATCTTTTCTGACCAAAACGCTATGAGATTAGAAATCAATTACAGGGGAAAAAACGTAAAAAACACAAACACATGGAGGCTAAACCATATGTTACTAAATAACCAAGAGATCACTGAAGAAATCAAAGAGGAAATCAAAAAATACCTAGAGACAAATTACAATGAAAACACGATGATCAAAACCTATGGGATGCAGCAAAAGCATTTCTAAGAGAGAACGTTATAGCAATACAAGCCACCTCAAGAAACAAGAAACATCTCAAATAAAAAATCTAACCTTACACCTAAAGGAACTAGAGAAAGAAGAACAAACCCCAGAGTTAGTAGAAGGAAAGAAATCATAAAGATCAGAGCAGCAATAAATAAAATAGAAACAAAGAAAACAATAGCAAAGATCAATAAATCTAAAAGCAAAATAAAAAAGCCTCCTTCAAGAAACAAGAAAAATCTCAAATAAACAACCTAAGTTTAACAAAGCCCAAAGTTATTAGAAGGCAGAAAATAACCAAGGTGAGAGCAGAAATAGATGAAACAGTCAAAAGGAATCAAATGTTTGAATAATATATTTGCTTATATTTTCATGTTGATTTTCACTTTAAAAAATATTTTCACATGTGTCACCTCATTAGATCTTGAAACCATAAGATAGAAGTGAAAATAGAATCTACGGTATACATTTTTAAGAAGATTGAGATCATCCATATAAATTCACTCAGCATACTGCCTAAGTGATCAGTAAATATTAATAATTATCAATATTAGTAGTAGTAGTAGAACCCATTTTGTTTTTCTCCTTTGTACAGGGTAGAAAACAAGATTGAAGAGGTTCTTGTTTCAATCATCAAGAGACCCAAGTTACCTAATAAAATTTGTTATTTCAATTTAACTTGTGAAGGATTATGAGGATATAAATTGAAGAAAATAATCTTCTTTCACATCTATTCTGTTCCACAGCCCTGAAATTCAGTGTTATATTGATGTTGTCTTTTCTCAAATATATCTACATTGTTATGGCAATTTCAGTTTAGCATTCCATCATGTCTCTGGAAAATTGTCAAAGTGACATTAAAGTTTATCTGTAACAAATGATGAGGATGTTTAAATACAGTTAACTCTTGAACAACACGGGTTTGAACTGTGCTGGTCACTTAAACTTGTTTTTTCCTTTTTCTCTTTATGTGAGTGTGTATTTGTATACTTCTTTGTGTGATTTTGTCTGTATAGCTTTGGTTTTACCATTTGTCCTAGGGTTCTCTCTGACCTTTTTTTTAGTATATTTTTTAGCAGTTGTTATTATTGGTGGATTTGTTTTTTGGCTTGGCTGCTCTCTTCTTTCATTTTTATATTTTTCTTTTTCTTTATTCCTTTTTAATTTTTTAAATTTTTAATAATTAAATTTTTTTTCCTTTTAATAACTTATTTTACTTTATTTGAATTTTTTTTCTTTCTTAATTTATTTCTCACTTTTCTTCGGAGCTGTGCGGCTGACAGAGTCTCGATGCTCTGGCCGGGTGTCAGGCATGTGCCTCTGAGGTGGGAGAGCCGAGATCAGGACATTGGTCCACCAGGAACTTGCCAGCTCCACGTAATATCAAATGGTGAAAGCTCTCCCAGAGATCTCCATCTCAACGCTAAGAACCAGCTCCACTCAAAGACTAGCAAGCTACAGTGCTGGACACCCTATGCCAAACAACTAGCAAGACAGGAACACAGACCTACCCATTAGCAAAGAGCCTGCCTAAAATCATAATAAGTTCACAGACACCCAAAAATACACCACTGGATGTGGTCCTGCTGACCAGTAAGACAAGATCCAGCCTCATCCACCAGAACACAAGCACCAGTCTCCTCCACCAGGAAGCTCTACAACCCACTGAACCAACCTTAGCCACTGGGGGCAGACACCAAAAACAACAGGAACTATGAACATGAAGCCTGCGAAAGGGAGACCCCAAACACAGTTAGTTAAGCACAATGAGAAGACAGAGAAACACACAGCAGATGAAGGAGCAAGGAAAACACCCACGAGACCTAACAAATGAAGAGGAAACAGGCAGCCTACCTGAAAAAGAATTCAGGGCAATGATAGTAAAGATGATCTAAAATCTTGGAAATAGAATAGACTAAATGCAAGAAACATTTAACAAAGACATAGAAGAACTAAAGAGGAACCAAGCAACGACGAAATAGAATGGAGAGAATACAAGAAACATTTTAAAAGGACCTAGAAGAACTAAAGAGCAAACAAACAATGATGAACAACACAATAAATGAAATTAAAAATTCTCTAGAGGGAATCAATAGCAGAATAACTGAGGCAGAAGAACGGAAAAGTGACCTGGAAGATAAAATAGTGGAATTAACTACCACAGAGCGGAATAAAAAAAAAAGAATGAAAAGAACTGAGGACAGTCTCAGAGACCTCGGGGACAACATTAAATGCACCAACATTTGAATTATAGGGGTCCCAGAAGGAGGAGAGAAAAAGAAAGGGACTGAGAAAATATTTGAAGAGATTATACTTGAAAAGTTCCCTAATATTGGAAAGGAAATAGTCAATCAAATGCAGGAAGCAAAGAGAGTCCCATACAGGAAAAATCCAAGGAGAAACATTCCAAGACACATATTAATCAAACTATCAAAAATTAAATACAAAGAAAAAATATTAAAAGCAGCAAGGGAAAAACAACAAATAAAATAACAAGGAAATCCTCATAAGGTTAACAGCTGATCTATCAACATAAACTCTGCAAGCCAATAGGGAGTGGCAGGACATATTTAAAATGAATATATACTATAAGCAACTCTATGCCAAAAAAACGGACAACCCAAAAGAAATGGTCAAATTCTTAAAAAAGCACAAGCTTCTGAGAATGAATCAGGAAGAAATAGAAAATATAAACAGCTCAATCACAAGCACTGAAGTTGAGACTGTGATTAAAAATCTTCCAACAAACAAAAGCCCAGGACCAGATGGTAAGAGGAACATACATATCGATAATTACCTTAAATGTAAATGGATTAAATGCTCCAACCAAAGACATAAACTGGTTGAATGGATACAAAAACAAGACCCGTATATATGTTATCTACAAGAGACCCACCTCGGACATAGGGACACATACAGACTGAAAGTGAGGGGATGGAAAAAGATATTCCATGAAAATGGAAATGAAAAGAAAGCTGGAAAGGCAGTTCTCGTATCAGACTAAATAGACTTTAAAACAAAGACTATTACAGGAGACAAAGAAGGATGCTACAAAATGATCAAGGGATCAATCCAAGTAGAAGATATAACAATTGTAAATATTTATGCACCGAACATAGGAGCACCTCAATACATAAGGCAAATACTAACAGCCATAAAAGGGGAAATCGACAGTAACACAATCATATTAGGGGACTTTAACACCCCACTTTCACCAATGGATAGATCATCCAAAATGAAAATAAATAAGGAAACACAAGCTTTAAATGATACATTAAACAAGATGGACTTCACTGATATTTATAGGGCATTCCATCCAGAAACAACAGAATAAACTTTCTTCTCAAGTGCTCATGGAACATTCTCCAGGGTAGATCATATTTTGGGTCAAAAATCAAGCCTTGGTAAATTTAAGAAAATTGAAATCATATCAAGTATCTTTTCCAACCACAATGCTATGAGACTAGATATCAATTACAGGAAAAGATCTGTAAGAAAAACAAACACATAGAGGCCAAACAACACACTACTTAATAACCAAGAGATCACTGAAGAAATCAAAGAGGAAATTTTAAAATACCTAGAAACAAATGACAATGAAAACATGATGACCCAAAATTTATGGGATGCAGCAAAAGCAGTTCTAAGAGGGAAGTTTAAAGCAGTACCATCCAACCTTAAGAAAGAAGAAACATCTCAAATAAACAATCTAACCTTACACCTAAAGCAATTAGAGAATGAAGAATAAAAATACCCCAAAGGTAGCAGAAGGAAAGAAATCATAAAGATCAGATCAGAAATAAATGAAAAAGAAATGAAGGAAACGATAGCAAAGATCAATAAAACTAAAAGCTGGTTCTTTGAGAAGATAAACAAAATTGATAAACCATTAGCCAGACTCATCAAGAAAAAAAGGGAGAAGACTCAAATCAATAGAATCAGAAATGAAAAAGGAGAAGTAACAACTGACACTGCAGAAATACAAAGCATCATGAGAGATTACTACAAGCAACTCTATGCCAATAAAATGGACAACCTGGAAGAAATGGACAAATTCTTAGCAATGCACAACCTGTGGAGACTGAACCAGGAAGAAATAGAAAATATGAACAGACCAATCACAAGCACTGAAATTGAAACTGTGATTTAAAATATTCTAACAAACAAACGCCCCAACCAGATGACTTCACAGGCGAATTCTATCAAACATTTAGAGAAGAGCTAACACCTATCCTTCTCAAACTCTTCCAAAATATAGCAGAGGGAGGAACACTCCCAAACTCATTCTACGAGGCCACCGTCACCCTGATACCAAAACCAGACAATGATGTCACAAAGAAAGAAAACTACAGGCCAATATCACTGATGAACATAGATGCCAAAATCCTCAACAAAATACTAGCAAAGAGAATCCAACAGCACATTAAAAGGATCATACAACATGATCAAGTGGGATTTATCCCAGGAATGCAAGGGTTCTTCAATATATGCAAATTAATCAATGTGATACACCATATTAACAAATTGAAGGAAAAAAACCATATGATCATCTCAGTAGATGCAGAGAAAGCTTTTGACAAAATTCAACACCCATTTATGATAAAAAACCTTCCAGAAAGTAGGCATAGAGGGAACTTTCCTCAACATGATGAAGGTCATATGTGACAAACCCACAGCCAACATCGTCCTCAATGTGAAAAACTGAAACCATTTCCACTAAAATCAGGAACAAGAGAAGGTTGCCCACTCTCACCACTATTATTCAACATAGTTTTGGAAGTTTTAGCCACAGCAATCAGAGAAGACAAAGAAATAAAAGGAATCCAAATCGGAAAAGAAGAAGTAAAGCTGTCACTGTTTGCAGATGACATGATACTATACATAGAGAATCCTAAAGATGTTACCAGAAAACTACTAGAGCTAACCAATGAATTTGGTAAAGTAGCAGGATACAAAATTAATGCTCAGAAATCTCTTGCATTCCTGTACACTAATGATGAAAAATCTGAAAGTGAAATTAAGAAAACACTCCCATTTACCATTGCAACAAAAAGAATAAAATATCTAGGAATAAATCTACCTAAGGAAACAAAAGACCTGTATGCAGAAAATTATAACACACTGATGAAATAAATTAAAGATGATACAAATACATGGAGAGATATACCATGTTCTTGGATTGGAAGAATCGACATTGTAAAAATGACTCTACTACCCAAAGCAATCTACAGTTTCAATGCAATCCCTATCAAACTACCATTGGCATTTTTCACAGAACTAGAAGAAAAAATTTCACAATTTGTATGGAAACACAAAAGACCCCTAATAGCCAAAGCAATCTTGAGAAAGAAAAACGGAACTGGAGGAATCAGGCTCCCTGACTTCAGACTATACTACAAAGCTACAGTAATCTAGACAGTATGATACTGGCACAAAAACAGAAATATAGATCAATGGAACAGGATAGAAAGCCCAGAGATAAACCCACGCACATATGGTCACCTTATCTTTGATGAAGGAGGCAAGAATATACAGTGGAGAAAAGACAGCCTCTTCAATAAGTGGTAATGGGAAAACTGGACAGCTACATTTAAAAGAATGAAATTAGAACACTCCCTAACACCATACACAAAAATAAACTCAAAATGGATTAAAGACCTAAATGTAAGGGCAGACACACTAAATCTCTTAGAGGAAAACATAGGCAGAACACTCTATGATATAAATCACAGCAAGATCCTTTTTGACCCACCTCCTGGAGAAATGGAAATAAAAGCATAAATAAACAAATGGGACCTAATGAAACTTAAAAGCTTTTGCACAGCAAAGGAAACCATAAACATGACGAAAAGACAACCCTCAGAATGGCAGAAAATATTTACAAATGAAGCGACTGACAAAGGATTAATCTCCAAAATTTACAAGCAGCTCATGCAGCTCAATATCAAAAAAACAAACAACCCCATTCAAAAATGGGCAGAAGACCTAAATTGACATTTCTCCAAAGAAGATATACAGATTGCCAAAAAACACATGAAAGAATGCTCAACATCATTAATCATTAGAGAAATGCAAATCAAAACTACAATGAGATATCATCTCACACCGGTCAGAATGGCCATCATCAAAAAATCTAGAAACAATAAATGCTGGAGAGGGTGTGGAGAAAAGGGAACCCTCTTGCACTGTTGGTGGGGATGTAAATTGATACAGCCACTATGGAGAACAGTATGGAGGTTCCTTAAGAAACTAAAAATACAACTACCATATGGCCCAGCAATCCCACTACTGGGCATATACCCTGAGGAAACCATAATTTAAAAAGTCATGTACCAAAATGTTCATTGCAGCTCTATTGACAATAGCCAGGACATGGAATCAACCTAAGTGTCCATCAACAGATGAATGGATAAAGGAGATGTGGCACATATAGACAATGGAATATTACTCAGCCTTAAAAGGAAACGAAATTGAGTTATTTGTAGTGAGCTGGATGTACCTAGAGTCTGTCATACAGAGTGAAGTAAGTCAGAAAGAGAAAAACAAATACCGTATGCTAACACATATATATGGAATCTAAAAAAAAACAAAAAACAAAAAAAACAACTGTTCATGAAGAACCTAGGGGAAGGCGGGAATAAAGGTGCAGACCTACTAGAGAATGGACTTGAGGATATGGGGAGGGGGAAGGGTAAGCTGGGACAAAGTGGGAGAGTGGCATGGACGTTTATACACTACCAAACATAAAATAGGTAGCTAGTGGGAAGCAGCCGCATTGCACAGGGAGATCAGCTCGGTGCTTTGTGACCACCTAGAGGGGTGGGATAGGGACGGTGGGAGGGAGGGATATGCAAGAGGGAAGAGATATGAGGACATGTGTATATGTATAACTGATTCACTTTGTTATAAAGTAGAAACTAACACACCATTGTAAAGCAATTATACTCCAATAAAGATGTTTTAAAACAATATAAATTTACCTATAAACAGTGTGAAAGAAATAAACAGGCTTCTGTCTTGGAAAGTTAGTGGGCAAGGGAGCAGTACCTTAGATAAGGTGGTCAAGGCTGGCCTCTTCGAGGAGGCAATTTCTGAACTGAGGCCTGAGTGACAAGCAACCACCAATGCTACACTCTGCAGGTAGAGAGTTTCAAGCAAAGAGGGAAGACAATGTGAAGACTCTGAGGTGGAATGGAACTTGGAAATATGAAAAACCGAATAAAGGTTTGTGAACTGGAGCACTGGAGATGAAGCTGAGAGTGGGAGGGCTTGAGGTAAGCAGGGGCAGCTCATCTAGGGCCTCATGGATCATGGGGGTATTAGGCTTTATTCTACAAACACTGGTGTGCCATTGGAGGACTTTTAGCAGGAAAATGACATAACCTCATGCATATTTTTCTTTAGGTTTGCTACTAAAATGGGTTGTAGTATATGTGCTGATACATGCCTAGTAACATATATATCCAAATTGCTTTCCAATTGTACTAACTTATACTCACTCTAAAGAGTATATGTTTATGTCCATCTCAGTGTATCTTCAATATCCTTGAGTATATTATTTGAAAATTGTTGCTAATTAGTTGGTTAAATAAGTAAATAAAGGTGTCTTGCTGTCTTGAATTGCATGTCTTTAAGTAATGGTGATATTGCCCCTTATTATTTAGTTTTATTGATCATATGAATCTAATTTGGGGTCGTTAGTCTATTCCTATCCTTCATCCATTTTTCAATGGGATATGTAGTGTATGCCATGGTGTGCTATTCAGATATCCTTTTCAGGACCAAGTCACTTTTTCTCCCCACTGGCAAGGATGTTGATGTCTGATGACTCTCAGCTGAATCCCTCACCAAGGTCATGCCTCCTCTGGAGGTCGGGGAGAGCGGTTGACCCTCATCTAATGACTGTTCAATGCAAAGGTAAAGGCTTGGCTTCCTGCTTTAAAGATGGTCATCTCTGAAGGGCTGTCCCAGGTTTAGAGCTCTCCCTCTGCTGTCTGTTCATGCTTCTTCACACCCTACAGGTGTTGATCCCAACAGCATTTCCCAGTAAACCTATTTCATGAAAATTCCCACTTCAGAATCTGTTTCTTGAGGAACCAAACTGGGACAGAATGTTAGTAATTTAACACTTATCAGTAATGGATCTTTATGTTTACCCCTCCATCTAGCATGTTTTAAACCATCTTCCTGGTCTGTTGTCATTTGTGTACATAGTGCTTTAAATCTTCTTAGTTAAAACTATATCTTAACATAGGGCAAATTAATAATCTCTCCCATTTGTATATTTTTTTCACATGAGGCTTGTTCTGGTTCTTTTCCCCTAAAATATTAGCTTCTCAATGTGATGTTTCTTTATTTATGGAAGATTTAAATTTTTATTCAGTCAAGTATAAATTTTTATAAAATATTTCAGGCTTAGTAAGCCTCTGCCATCAGATCTTTAAAATATTAATCAGTATTGTCTTCTAGTTCTTTCTTAACGATCCCATGCTTTAAAATGTCCTTCTTTAACCCGTGTGGAATTCATTTGGGTATATGGGATGAAGTGAAAATCTAACTCTATGCCCCCCAAATATATTCCCTTTAACCAACAAGAATTCAAGTATCAGTATTCCTCTATTGTTCTCTCTGTCCCTAAGCCAATACCACAGTATTTGAATTATTCTAGCTTTACAATGCCCTGTTAATATTTGATATGGCAAATATGCCCTCATTTAATTTTTTTACCTTTTTTCTGAATACTCACAGCTGTTTATTCTTACAGATAGACTTTAACATCACTTTGTTAAAAAGAAAACTTAAAAGTCACATTAGGATTTTAATGTAATTACCTTAATTATAAATTAATTAATATTAAAATATCATTAAATATTAATAATTAATATTAAAATATTAATTAATATTGAATCATCATATTCAGAAACAGACACTCAAATATATATATTTTATCCCTCAGGAAAGATTTCTAGATTTCTTCATACAGGCTCTGAACAGATCGTGGTAATTCATCCTGTTTTTCACATTTTGTTTTTCTTTTGTTTGTGAGTGGGGAGGTCACTTACTAGGTTGTGTAATATTAGACAGTTCCTTACCCCACTTGCCTCAGTTTCTGGGAATAATAATAACCCTTCTCTGATGAGTTTGTTTAGACTGTGAAATGAAATAATACACACAAGGCCCACACCATGTCCCTGGCACATTTAAAGTGTGTGATACCCAGGCTTTATTATCTATAAAATATACTTCCTTCAGGAAATTCACTTAGCTATTCTTTTCTGTTAGTACCCATTAATATTAGCCATCAGTAATCACTCAAATATTTGACACTATTCTCCTAACTCCTGGAAACTTGCTTTTATTATGCGTCAGCCACTGTGCTGGGGGCTGGGCAAAATGTGGTTAATGAAACAGATATGGTTCCTGCCCTCATGGAGCTTCCAGTATGTTGGAGGCAGACGTATAATTAAATGGTACGCAGTTAGGCATCTGATTATAAATTGTGAAATGATATGTAAGGGAAGAAAGGCACGTTATGAACTAATACTTATGCGGACCCAGTTTAGGCAGGTGGTAGGGCCAAGCAGTAATAGCATTTTAGCTAAGATTGGACATGCAAAGAGCTGGTACCAGGCAGAATATTCAAGACAGAGTAAACAGCATGCCTGAAAACTCTAAAGCAAGAAAAACTTGCATTGCTAGGTACACTTGGTTATGGAGCCATTGTGTAGTATAATAAAATGAGCGTAGGTTCTGGGATCACACAGACTTGGAATTGAGTCCCAGCTCCCTGCCACTTACTTTGAATCCTTGGCAAGTTAACGTCTCAGCCTGTATTTCCTTATTGTAAAATGAGGTCAGTAACTACCAGTCTTACTGAGGATTACATGAGATGATGCATGCAATGCATTATTAGCACAAGACTTGGTATAGAGGAAACACTAAATAAATTTTACCTTTTATTATTGGTAAACCTTATTCCATTCTCTAAGGACTATACTCGGCTTTCATGTTGCTTTGTTAGTGCCTCTTTGCACTACACCTTAGCAAAAAGTTGCTCAGAAAATAATATTTGTCTTTGCATTCATACTAAAAGCTTACTATAATCATAACAGTGACTGTTTACTGAACGTCTGTTATGTGCTTACAGCATGGTAGTTACCTTTACACATGGGCTCCTTACAACACTATCTGTAAGGTAGGCATCAATATCCATACTTTAAAGACATGAAAGCCAATGTACAGAGGAGTCATTGATATAAACCCAAAGCCGCAGTGTAAGTAGTGGTTTTGAGCCATGATTTTGAAAGAGGCCATGCAGCTTCCTTCGTCATAAAGTTTGCATTACATCTAAACTGTATGCATTACTCACACTCGACCCTGCTTCTAACCTTTCCCTCCACGTTACCTACTCTCCTGTTGAGTTCCTATTTTGTCTTCTTGTCTTCTTTCAGGTTTATAGTTTGAACCATTTTCTTGTCTTCCACCTTGGCTTCTCTTAAGAAGAAGAGATTCTGGTGATTCTGGTTCTCCACCAAAACTATGCAATCCCAAGTCGACTTAGGTAAGACACTCCTTCAGGGTTGACTCAGTTAAGAACCCTTCTACTTTAGAGTCAACCTGTGAGCAGTGTCCCCATACATAGGACTTGCTCAACCCAGTAGGCAGGAACCAGGCAATGTCCACCCTAACTTACCTTGATCCTTAAATTAACAAAGAGCACATTTGGATCCAGGAATTAATATAATTTCCAGCTCCAAATAGTCTCCAATGGGTTGTTTCATGAAAACTATTTAAAAATTAAGACCAAAGGACCTTGGTTTTTAGCAGACTAACGTTATGGCAAATTAAATAGCTCATGTAGATTATCAATAAGCCTAGCACATGGTCAGATTTGACAGCCTTGGAATTAAATAGCAGATTATTCAAGACACATTTTCATTCAACTGTGTGGTATTTTTATTGGTAGAGGAAACCCAGGTGATATTTTATATCCAAAATTTCTTTTGAGGCATTCCAGTCATTTAGAAATGGCTTCCCAGAATTTAAAGAAGAGGCTTTTCAGACAGATTATGCAGATTGCCAAAAGAGAAAACTTCAGTCTGAATTCAGGTCTCATCTTTGCTAAAAGCAATAGCTTCTTTGTAGAGCGGGCACCCTAATTATGTCCAATGATTTCCACCCAGCCCATAATGAGAAAAAATTACTCGCAACTAAGAGAACTTTGAGTAGATTAAAATTATGGATTTGAGTAAGGGAAATTATTCAGTGAGATGCTTTCCGTGTTCTTAGTAATGGACTTCATTGAAATATTGTACAGAAGATCACTATGTAAAAAGGGTAGAAAGCTACTTTGGGGGCTAAGAAAGAGTTTGTCCCCATTCCAGGGCCCCTTTCCAATGAGGTGGCCAATGAGGGCTTGTGCTGTACACAATTTAGGAACTATTGGTTTAAGTGTCTTCAAAACGTGTTTTCATAATTTAAAAGAAAAGAAAAATAGTTATCCACCAAATAAACTTTTCCTGGAAGTATGAAGCAACTTTCCTCTTTTCATCTGAGGTACGATTTTCATCTGTGATAGTGTTTTAATTTGCACAGCTTGGAGCTCCTCTGCAATCATTTATCTCTTTTCAACACTCTTATCACCAGTGGCGATTAAGCACACTTGAGTTCATAGTAACAGCTTAAGTCAAGTTGGACAAATAAAACTAGCTCATGTCTTATTCATTCCCACACAGCAACCTCAGAATTTTTAACTGGCATTCTTCATGGCGAAGTGGACAACGGCTGACCTTGTGCAAAGGTTCACAATTTCTTTTTTCTTTTTTAATTAATTAATTAACTAATTAATTTAATAGATCTTTATTGGAGTATAATTGCTTCACAAGACTGTGTTAGTTTCTGTTGCACAACAAAGCGAATCAGCCATATGAATACACATGTCCCCATATCCCCTCCCTCTTGAGCCTCCTTCCCACCCTCCCTATCCCACCCCTCTGCGTCATCACTGGGCTCCTTTATTTTTATTTTTTTTAAAAAGTATTTTAGTTTTAGGTTTATAGCAAAATTAAGAGGAAATACAGAGATTTCCCATATACCCCTCCCCCACACATGCACAGCCTCCCCATTTTCAACATCCCCCTCCAGAGTGGTACATTTATTACACCATTGAACCTATGTTGACACATTATTATCCAAAGCCTATAGTTTACATTAGGGTTCACTCTTGGTGTGTGTTCTATGGTTTTGGATAAATGTGTAATGACATGTACCCATTATTACAGTGTTATATAGAGTATTTCCATTGCCCTCCAAATCCTCTGTGCTCCATCTATTCATCCCTCCTCCTTCCTACTCCCTGGCAACCACTGATCTTTTTATTGTCTCCATAGTTTTGCCTTTTCCAGAATGTCATATAGTTGAAATTATACAGTATTTAGCCTTTTCAGATTGGCTTCTTTCACTTAGTAATATGCACTTATGCTTCCTTCATGTCTTTTCATGGTTTGATAGCTCATTTCTTTTCAGTACTGAATAATAGCCATTGTCTGGATGTACCACAGTTTATTTATCCACTCACATACTGGAGGATATCTTGGTTGCTTCCAAGTTTTAGCAGTTATGAATAAAGCTGCTATAAATATTAATGTGTAGATTTTTGTGTGGACACACAGTTTCCAACTACTTTGGGTAAATAAGAAGGAGTATGACTGCTGGATCATATGGTCAGAGTATGTTTAGTTTTGTAAGAAATCACCAAACTGTCTTCTAAAGTGGCTGTACCTTTTGCATTCCCACCAGCAATGAATGAGTTCCTGTTGCTCACATCCTCACCAGCATTTGCTGTTGACAGAGTTCTGGATTTAGGCCATTTTAATTGTGTAGTGGTATCTTGTTGTTTTAGTTTGCATTTTCCTGATGACATATGATAGGGAACATCTTTTCGTATGTTTATTGCCATCTGTATATATTCTTTTTTTTTTAACATCTTTATTGGAGTATAATTGCTTCACAATTTCTTATAGGAGAGCTTTTGAAACAGGAAGCACCCACACTGGGCAGGCAGTTCAGGATCCAGAGCAAAACTTTGCCATTTCACTTGCTCACCCATTGTATTTACAAACCTTTTATTAAAAAAAGTCAATAGTGCTGACTTGAAAGTGATTCTGCAGCTGAGTGTTTTTAATAGCTAGAAGGGCCATTTGAACATTACTCTAGACTTGGGAATAATCGAAGTTGAATAATAGTTGTTCACATTTTGTCTGACAAACAACTTAGGGGAAAAACTTGGTACAAACACTGAAAGAAATGCATTGCTAGTGGTTACTGTATTTTAGTAGATGGTTTAATTTACCTGGATTCAGCTAAATTTACATCATCTGTACTCATTACAGTGAGTCCAACTGAATGAATATCCTAATAACAAATTCTACAAGGTCTAAGCAGCTGAATTTTCTAGAGATTTCAGGATTCGCTAAGAAATCATTGCTCATATTTCCCCCTATCATTGGGAACTCATTAAAGAACTGTGCTCTATTTGAAAAATTCACCAGCTGATTTTTTCAAATAAGTAATTGTTTGGAAATGGACTAGGTAGTTTTGCTAGAGACATGAAAGAGTCCATATGCTTTCTTAACCAACAAGAAATGACTTAGGCACTAGGGAGACCTTACTCAGAGCCAGTTTTAAGTGACATGTACATTTGACTTGACAAATCTTTTTATGGGTATATAAAAAGTGCACATTATCTTACATCAGTACAACTGAAGAGCGTTTTAATTGAAGATAATAAAAAGTACACTTAATGGCCTGCTCTCTAAATTTATTTCAAGGAGAAAAGAAGTTATGCTTCATATAAGACTCTGTGAGTACACACACACACACACACACACAAACACACACACGCAGATGTACTTCACCTACTGTCCACCAGTGGACTAATAGAAAAGATGAACAATTAGGTCTTCTGATGACAACTAAGTCTTTTGGTGAACTACTAATGGAAAATAATGATATAGGATTTGTTTGCACACAAGAACGATGTTTGTAAATCTGAGGATTTTATCCCCTTGTCCAAAAGTTTTATATAGTAGTTGTTACAGTTATAGTTATCCAGGCCCTATGTTTTAACAATTCAACTCAGTAAGTTCACTGTATAAGCATATCTCATTTACTCTATTATTTACGTTGATGACCATGATAGACATTCTATATATCAGCGTGTGTGTGTGTGTGTGTGTGTGTGTATGCACTCGCGTGCGCATGTGTGTGTTTCTCCAAATAATGGTGAACAAATTCAGATAGCTCTAATTATTGGACACAGTTAAGAGAAAAGCAATTCACTAACTCTTAGAAAGAAGTAACTAAGGTAACATAAGTTGCTTCTCATAATGTGCAAAATCATTTATGTTTTACTTACTCTAGCCTTATTAAATTTTCTTTCTCTTGTAGAGCTAGAACTAATGTCAGTAGCATCCCCTTTCTGCAGCTTTTGGAGCATTGAGCTAAGGGGTTAGCTAAGTTGAGAGTGCAGAGGCCTGAATGAGTTCTATAAAATGAAGTAACTGCATGCTGTGTAGGTTGGCAAATTGAAGCAATCTTAAGATGGGTTTAGGAGGATACAGTATGAAGCCAAGGGCTTGGATTCCTGAGAAGATCAAGGGAAAGAATCAAAATGGGTGAATGTGAGGGCACAATGACCTGGAAGAATACCAGTACTAAGATGCCTTTGGATGAGTTTTTCCTTTCCCCTAAGCCAGTGGAGTGTGTGGGTGAATCCCAACAGTGCCGTACTCAACCCTGACTATCTCTATTATCGTGGATAATTGAAAGCCATCTGCATTGGGGTTCTTTACTTTCCCATTATAACCAAAGAATCTATGCAAAAATTGCCTAGCTGTAGTCCAAAGAGACTCAAAATGTTCAGCACTTATTGGGTAAGATCTCCCAGGATTTGCTCTGAATAATCACATCAGGTGGTCCAGAGTAAAGCCCTTATAAAATGTTTTCTGAAAATCCCCAAAGTCTCATAACATTGAAATTACAAATCTCTGTTCTGTGTTATTTTAGAAAGAGCATATCTTAAATATCAAAGCTTTAAAAAATACCTCCCAAATGAATTTTCAAGGTCTGAGAGACAGAACAGAGTATCTAGAACTAGCATACAGAAATTACTAAAGATGTTTGATAAGAACTGACTTAACTGGTCATGCAATTGAACTTTTAGTTCTGAGAAATTAAGCATATTGCAGAAAATGCTTTCATATAATCTTAAAGATGTCAAATCCATTGTCTTGTAAAAGGGCTTTAGTAATTATATGTCAGTCTTAAGAAAATCAGTTCTACCAGTTTTGAGAAGATTCTATTTCAGTGTTTAATGATCCTCATTATTATAAGACTTTTCATTATTTAAACTTCAATCCTTCAAATCACAAATTAAGCCTTACATTTTTTCAATCCTACCATATCCTCTCAATTTTTTTGTGGATTTTCAAAAATGCAGCTAATATCAATCATAACTAAGGTTTGTAAAGCATTCATACATCCATTATCTTATTAAATCATAACAACCCTGTGATGCAAGTACTGTTATTATCTCAGTTTTACAAGACATGGAACTGATGATGATATACTTTATTCAAAGTCACATCTATCATGTGGTGGAGCCACTTGCTCAAAAATTCTAGTATATACGATGAGAGGGGCAGTGACAAAGTACTTCATCAGTGATGTCACTTCAAGTCATCTGTTCCCAGGACTTTACTCTGATGAGGAACGCCCTCCTACATGATAATAGTAGCTACCACTATTTGCCAGGCAACATTCTAAGCATTTAATATGTATATTAACTCACTTAATCTTCACAGAAACCTTAATGTAGTTATTATTATTATCCCCATTATACAGATGAAGAAACTGAGGCTCAGAGGTGAAGTAAGTTTTCCAAGGTCACACAAGTAAGCAGGCAATGTCAGGATTGCAATCCAGGTAGTCAGGCTCTGGAGTCTGTACTCTATCGTTGGCATCATACTGTCAGCCAATAGAACTGAAGGAGACTCACTGGGACTATACCTGGTTTAGCAATCTAATTTCTGCAATCATGGCCTTAACTTTGATTAAATAATCTGATGACTTATTGAGTTTTACTGATCATCCCATGTGTCTATGTGACATACAGTCAAAAGATTCAATTAGGCATTCCTTCAGTGTCAAAGAAGACAAAAGTGAAAAAGTCATCTTCATACTCACCCCTCTTTACTCTTTAGAATATTCAGAGGACTTAATCAGGGGCTTCTTTCAGTTCACAGGTATAGGGAAAAGCCTGTGTCATTGAGCAGCTAACTCTAAAACCTCCAAATTCAAGCAAGGTCTCAGACACTTATCATGGGGGAAAAGACCTACATGGGAAGGAAATGAGGTTCCCCAAATCTTCAGATGTGTTAGATGCTAAGTGTTAAAATAGACATGAAAATTATCTTTAAAATTAAACAGTTTTTAACTGAAATCAAGGAAACCCAGCCCCTCCTCCGGCTTCTGAAGGGTAATACTTCTTTCCCGTTCCTGAGCGGTAGCAGTTGGGTTAATGGAAGACTCAGCATTCTCATCCTCTGGCCTTCTCATGCCCTCTTCCACAGGGGAAAAGTGACTCAAGGTGATCTGTGAGTTCTTAAGAAGAGCCCACATCTGGCAGGTCAAGCCCCTTTCCACGTCGTCCTTTTGGAAAAGAGATGCTGCAGGAAGCATCTTTGCATGACTAGGTCTTTTTTTTTTTTTTTCCTTTTGAAAGAAAAAGCCAAGTTCCCTATGTGTATTGTCATCGTGTGTGACCCTTGAAGGTCTTCCTAGAAGAGTGAGACAACCCATCAACCGGTCGAATACAGCAGGGGCTGGGAACTTTTGGGCACCATGGGAATTTGAGACACCTTCCCTGCCTCCCAGCCCCATAATCCTGAAAATCATAACATTCTTGGGGAAATCTTGAACTTCAACAGGATATAGAAAGGGGTTTCAAGCCAATCTTATCCTGTTCTTAAAGTGAAAGGAGACCTTAGATGGACATCTGAAGTGTATATATGACTTTCTGCAAAATTATCCTTTCAAACAGAATATTTTAAAATGCTTTTTTATCATTTTTATGAGGGAGTATCAAGAATAACTATTGAAATATCTTTTATAGGAATGAGAACTAATGTGTTTCCCTTGATTTCACACTGACATTTGATGAAACTCTGTACTTTCCTGACATTAGCCTGTCATTGATTTCCACATGGAAGAAGAGTGTGAAACACAGAAGTCATATACATGTTTGGCATATAGTAAGTACACAGGTAATATGTATTGAACTAAATTTCGTTGGGATTTAAACGTTATTACACGACAAATAATATATAACCCACAAAGGCATGTGACAAATTAAACATTTACATGGGAGGGTGTGGTTCCTCACTGTGATTATCATATACATATGTATCTATATGTAATATCTATATATCTATATCTACATATAGCTATAGACGTATAGATATATAAAGAAATTCTGTGACATCTGTTGTCAGTCAGTTTGTTGTTTTGGTTTAGCTGAGAAGACATCTGTGGGACTGTTTATTTCTTAGGAGGAACCTACAATTCCAGTAGTCTGCCTGGAGGTGAACCGTGATCCTCAGACCCATTTACCTTTGGCAGAAAACCAGCAAGCTTCCATTCAGACTTTCATCCTACTTTCAGATCTTTCTTTATCTTTCTCCTTATACCTCATCCAAGGAATCACTGTAATTGTCCTTTGGCGTGCCAGCTGATATTTTCAGCTTCCTGTCTCTTTGCCCGAGGGAAAAATGCTGATTTCCTCTGCTGTTTGGCAAATGTCAAAAGAAAAAGACTGGCTACACTATGTATTCCTTTCAACAGCATGAATGAACATCCTGTATTTTTCCCCCAATCAGGAGAAGATTTAACTAGCTCAAACTTAATTAGCCTAAGCTCAGAGAGTTTGTTCCTATTATTTCTCTATTGCTTCTCCTTCATTTGTTCCTTTTTCTCTTCTAAGAATTACGATCCTAAGGCTTTAAGAATTCTATGCCTTTATATATTTGCATATCATGTTTGTGTCTAAATTTTTTATAGGTTCTGGGAGAGTTTTCTGAATTCTTCTGCTTTGGTTTTCTGCAATAATCTATCTCCTGTTCACTGCCTCCATGGTATTTTTTTTTCATTCTGTAATTGTGTTTTTTTATCTGAAAGCAATCTTGCTTGGTTTCATATTGCTTTGTCTTCATCTATGAAGTATTCTCTCAAACCTCTTGGAAAATATGAAATAGAATTTATCTAATGTTTTCTCTAGTTCCATGGAGTAAATCTCTTTCATTGGGAGAAATCTTATTCCTTGGTCTACCCATTTTCTTTGGGACTACCAACTCTTTTCAAATATCTGTGCAGTTGTTCTGTTTCCACACTCAAACCAGAGTGGTCTCTACTAAGTTCTGCTAGTTGGGATGGGTTTCTGTACAAATAGTTTCTTTCTGAGAAGTGGGGTTTTACATTTTCGTAGTTGTATTTTTCTAGATTGATGAGCTAGTTGATCATAAGTAACTATGGAGGGGCTGGATGCCTGTGAACAGTGCTGCGCCCAGCAGTTTCTTGCTCTGTTGGTAATGGTAGCATGGAGTTAGAGGACTTTCCCCTTCCCAGGTGGTCTTGACTGCCCTTTCTGAGCCTGTTGCAGCCCTGTCCTCTCTCTTCACCCATGCTGAGGAGAAAGTAGGCACGTGAGCTCCCTGGCCTGCCGCTCCACAATCTGTGGAGTGGAGTCGTTCTCAGATGGTTGCACCGTCCCCATCTCCGCACTGCCCCACGGGTCCAGGAGCTTACCTGCACTTCCACCCCGGGCGTGGGGATTTACGAGCTTCTGTTCAGGGTTCCCATCCACTTACCTCTGCACCCCTCAACTGGGGTTTTATTCACGTGTGGAAGAAGAACAGAATAGTATTTCCCTTGACCTCCTATCCATACCACACCTTTTAGAACGTCCCCAGTTTCTGGCCTATTGATGGATTCCTTCTGTTTTCCAGCAATGGTACAGACTTCCCTATTTTTATATTTGTGTGAGCATTTTACTTAACAGAATGTTTAGTACATTGTTTTCCATAGTGAAAACTTGAAGACTAATAAAAGGTTAGCTAAATTATTTATATCCATTAAATATGAGGCCATTGAAATGAATGTAAATCCATATTTATTTCTAAGTGAAAAAAGCATGTTACAATGTTTATGGCATAGCATGATGACCATTAACATTTTTGGTAAAATTATATATAATTAGAGAAAGACAGAAAAATCTCAATGTTAGATGAAGTCATTCTAACATTAGAAATTTGAAGAAAATTTTTAATCTCCCCTCCCATGTCCAGTGGGAGGTCCAGTATCTCCTCCAATATTTCTGTGAATTCTTCACTTCTAGTTCTGAGTTGCTTCTTTTTAACTCTTGTGCTTCACCTTCCCTGGCTCCTTTATTCTCCCAAACCATTACTTCATCCATTCAAACTGTCACAGACACAGTATTTGTGTTTATTGTGGTTAAGAAGGTGGTCCCCACTGAAATGGAGCTTACATTCTCACCCAGGGCATTTGTAGATGTGTTACTGATGACTTGACTGAATGCAGGGGTAGCCATTTGACATCCTTGTTCTTTAAATGTCTCTGGCTAATATGGCCACCTTTCCTCACAGGTGCCATCCTCCTAGCAGACTACTCAATTTTCAATTTCCCCTCTCTCTCTGTCTCTTTCTGTCTCTCTCTCTGTCTTTCTCTCTTTGCCTCTCTGTCTCTGTCTTTCTGTCTCTGTCTCCCATTGAATACCTGTCTTTTCTTTCCTTTTTTTCCGGAACAGTTAGTTTCTTATTTTATTTCCTTCTTCCATTCATATGGATGGGACCTCATGTTTTTCATCCCCAAGTGCTTATCAAGGCATTTATCTAATCAAATACAATTTTCTTTCCTAAAAAGATCTCTAGTGTTGGCTTTTAAAGCAATTAATTTGACTACCTCACTGCATGTATTTATTGGTTTGCAAAAACACGTACTATAGATAGAGACAGATAGAGTCATCCAAAGGGAAGATATTATCTCTGGGATTAGGGGTGATTTTATTCCTTATTTCATTACTGATAATCTGCATTTTCTATTTTCCAAAACAAATGTATATTACTTAATAATCTTTAAAAGCAAGCAAGCAAAATAAAACTTTAATAAAACCCTCAACCTTTCCAGCTTTTCTAATTGAAAATAGAATATAATTGTTCACAACTTATCTTTTCAGGTTTCAAAAGTTTTGACATGCACCTTATTTGTAAACTGAAGTCTTTTACATACTGTATAGTTTTAAACTAATTTCAACAAAATCAGTATAATTAAGTATAAACACACAGTTTCAGTATATACATATTAACCTATAGAAAAGGCAGACTGAAACAGTTAAGTGGGTTAATTTGGGGGCAAGAATAGGGATTTACTTTAAATCCTCTGTATGGTTTTAAACTTTTGCAATCAGGTTAATGTATTACAGTTATTTTAAAAATTGAAAAGAAATATACACACAAAACATACAGCAGGAGCTTCTCAGGAGCCTTGTAAATTTATTTTCCTTTAGAAAACACCCTTCATAGGTGATTTTGAGGGGTTGACTATTTTACCCAGTAGTACCTTGTCACAACTTGTTTAATCATGGTATAGTGAATGGAGATTCTGCTGCTAACTAGTTATACAACCTTAGGCAACCCATTTCATCTAATATATCTTGTGCCATCTGCAAAATGAGGGACTTACCCTATGTTGGGATGTGTAATTCCCAGGTCCAACATTTTTGTGACCCCGCTGAACATTAATTCAGAAATCCAGGACAAAAGGGGAAGAGTATGTGTTAGTGGGTAAAGTGGTTTCTGTGAGTAGGAAAACAAGGGTTCATTTTGCTGAGAAGAATTGCTGAAGACCCACAACTGCCTTGACATCCCTGCAGTATAAAGGGCTTAGAGCTGACGCTCTTACAGCCCTACTTTGCCAAATATTTTCTATATAATTTGTGATTTTTCCCCATGGCAAAAAGTGATGGGATTTTATAGAATGTGTAAATAAGAGATATGATTTCCAGCCAGCTGCACTGGGCTGCATCTACTTTGTAGAGAGAAGGATGCTGGCATCTAGATGTACAGTATTCTCAGTTTGGGGTTACTCCCTGGTAGTAACTGAGTTGCAACCCAAAGCTGCCTCAAGAAGACACCTGGCACTTTGCAAAGTCATGCCTTTTCCTTCAAATCAGTTTGAAAATCACTACATTGCTCTAATCTTTTAAGCAATGTCCCTAGTGACATGAAAGAGTGCTACTTCTCTAAGTGCCTGGACTTGGCACTAAAATATCTGGCCCCTCTTGTGCCCAAATTAAAACTACTATTTATAAAGGGCAATCATTTGTATGAACATAACACAAGACACCCTGCTCAGCTTCAGTACAAAGTACATAACTTTAATCTGTAATGGAAATAAGGCTGTAGAGATCTGGTTTCAGTAACAGTCTACTCTTCTTATTTACAATTACGGAGTGCCTCAAAAATAGTGGAGGCAACAGTTTTTTCTTCTTTTTTTTTAAATTTATTTATTTTTATTTTATTTTTATGGCTGTGTTGGGTCTTCGTTTCTGTGCGAGGGCTTTCTCTAGTGGTGGCAAGCGGGGACCACTCTTCATCGCGGTGCGCGGGCCTCTCACTGTCGCGGCCTCTCTTGTTGCGGAGCACAGGCTCCAGACGCGCAGGCTCAGTAATTGTGGCTCACGGGCCTAGTTGCTCCGCGGCATGTGGGATCTTCCCAGACCCGGGTTCGAACCCGTGTCCCCTGCATTGGCAGGCAGATTCTCAACCACTGCGCCAG
The DNA here is from genome assembly GCF_009873245.2 of Balaenoptera musculus. Classification (NCBI taxonomy): domain Eukaryota; kingdom Metazoa; phylum Chordata; class Mammalia; order Artiodactyla; family Balaenopteridae; genus Balaenoptera; species Balaenoptera musculus. The sequence goes on along the minus strand of NC_045806.1, from coordinate 121,453,060 downwards.
CAGGGACGCCCGAGGCAACAGTTTTATAATAATCATTACCTACCATTCTGGCCAAGTGAAATTTAAAAGCTTTCCCCATATGCAGGAATGAGGAGCAAACTCTTAAGAGAGAAGATTATAGGTCTTTACTGGGTCCAGTTGTGTTGCTGTTGCTTCACGCTTAGTTCGTAAGCCAGGTGCCCCCTATTGTCTCTTCCATATGACACTCACTGTGAGATCTTCAGGCCATTTTTTCAAGTCTACTAAATTTATCGTTGCAAGTATGCTCAAAGTATCTAAATCATAATGCCCTCATTCTGTCTTGTTTGTTGAAAATGCATATTGGTATGTAGGCTTATTTTATTATTAAAAAACAGTTACCTCCCATTTTGCTGTGTCTAATCTAAACAATCCTTAACTGTGTCAAGCCAGGAATTAGTTAGTTTTATATTTCTTATGTTAATTTCTCTCACTTTCCCTGTTAGTTTCAATGGAAATCTGTTTTATTAGCTTAATAACACTTCTATCCTTCTGTGCTAATGGGATTTTTTCATAAAAAATTCAAGGATTTCATATAGGCCTGAATAAACAGGAAATAATTGAATGACAGGGCTGATAAATGGGAACTCTCCAGGTGCCCAGCTTCTGTAACCCCTTCAAGTCCCTGAATAGAACTGACCCTGCCCCATGTGCCATGACAGCTCAGCAATGGGCAGATCCAGTATCAAGGCAGTCATCTGCACATGACCAGGAGGCTCAGAACAGAATGCAGGCAAATTGACTATTTCTTTTAAGGCAAAATTTCAAGGGTCTGACCTATGAAATCAGGGAGAATGACTGATGCTTTCTACACACAGAAACAAAGCAGATGAACAACTATTCCCAAAGGTTAGATGCCATCCATCGAATTCCATTAAGCAATCAAGTACCGGATGACTCAGAGTCACACTGTTCCTTATGTTGGGAAAACTTCCACTCCACCCACCCCATCCATTAATTCTCCAGCCCCTCAGCAAGGGAGGTTTATCACCTGAGAGAATATGTCATTATAAGCAGGGTGCTAATTGAGAGAGGTCTAACTTGAGGAAGGCTCTAATAGGCTCAATTTTAATGATCATCCTCCAGAGAAGAACATATTATACAAAGAGAGCTCTAGAAGTGGCAGTGAGGGCATACTTGGCACTGAGGAGTTTAGGGGATGTTCTTTAAGATTCACAACGTCTTAAAGTGACCGTGAAGGATTCAAGAAAACAGGTGAAAGCCAGGAGCCCTGGAGGTGCTCCTGTGACCTATTTCTTTTTATTTTATTTATTTTATTTATTTATTTATTTTTTCTGGCCGCACCACTGGGCATGTGGAATCTTAGTTCCCCTACCAGGGATCGAACCCGCACCCCTTGCATTGGAAGCACGGAGTTTTAACCACTGGACCACCAGGAAAGTTCCTATTTCTTTTTATTTTTTAAAATTGTGGTAAAATATGCATAACATTTGACATCTTACATTTTTAAGTGTACAGCTCAGTGGCACCAAGTACATTCACATTGTTGTGCTGTCATCACCACCATCCATCACAGAACTCTCTTCATCTTGCATATCTGAAACTTTGTACCCATAAACAACAACTCCCCATTACCCACTCTCCCTGGTAACCACCATTCTACTTTCTGTCTCTATGAATTTGACGACTCTAGGCACTTCATATAAGTGAAAGTATATAGTATTTGTCTTTTTGTTATTGTCTTATTTTACTTAGCATAATGCACTCAAGGTTCATCCATGTTTTAGCATGTGTCAGAATTTCCTTCCTTTTTAAGGCTGAATAATACTCCATTGTATGGCTATACCATATTTTGTTTATCCATTCATTCATCAGTGGACCCTTGGGTTGCAATGGCATATTTCTAAATTAAAATCAGATGATTCCTGGGCACTATCTGGTACTAGGTTATCAAAATTGTGTGCTAGAGAAGTTTCTGGGTTACCATGAAAGTCCTATTCATGACAGTTTAGCTTTCTGAGAAGATAACAGAGACAAGAAAAGCCTCGTGGTATAATTGCTGTTTGGTGGGAAGCAGTAACAGCACTCATTTAATGCATTTCCTTGGCTACTTGTGGTTTTGATCATATATTTTTTATCAGAGCGATAATCATTAATTTAAAATGAATAAAATTCCAAAAGCACAAGTTCTCTCTTAAAAACCTGACACACCTAATAACTTCGTGCTTTTGATGGTTTAAATTCCATAGGGTCACGTGGAAGTTTGCCTTGTAAAGATGTAGGCGTTTGGTGTATTATGGGTGAAAAGTGGTGTTTTAATAGCATTACAATGAATATTGCATACTTTACAAAACAGCTTATGTTTTTTTTTTTTTAAAGATTTATTGATTGATTGATTGCTATGTTGGGTCTTCGTTTCTGTGCGAGGGCTTTCTCTAGTTGCGGCGAGCGGGGGCCACTCTTCATCGCGGTGCGCGGGCCTCTCACTATCGTGGACTCTCTTGTTGCGGAGCACAGGCTCCAGACGCGCAGGCTCAGTAGTTGTGGCTCACGGGCCCAGTCGCTCCGTGGCATGTGGGATCTTCCCAGACCAGGGCTCGAACCCGTGTCCCCTGCATTGGCAGGCAGATTCTCAACCACCGAGCCACCAGGGAAGCCCCCAGCTTATGTTTTAAAATATTTTTTTTCAAAATGATCTTTTGGAAACTTTGGAAATACCCCAAAAATGTTCATAGTAGGCTAGCACAAGGATTTTCAGCTTGCTGTAGCATCATGTCCTGGCATTTGATGTCCTTTCTTAATCCCCTTGTTTTCTCTTTCTTCTCTATTTCTCACTCTCCTTTCAGAGTCAATTTCCCCCCTTTCCATCTTCCTTACTCCTTTTTAGCCTTGCCCTACCTCAGCCTGCCCTGGACCTCCAGGTGTCTTCATAAGCATTGCTCAGCGCTGCTGATGGCTCTGAGAGAAAGAGCAGCTGTCAGTGGGTTGTGACACGCAGCTACAGATCATTAGACTCTCTCACCCATGCAAATGGATACATCAGAGTTGCCCTAGAACATATTAAGTTACAATGAAGTATTATAGATATTCTTGCTCATAAAAGCAAATTTCAAATAGTTATTTTGTTCTTAAGAAGATTAATTGCTAGTTTGGATCTTCAAGGAATTTACATACTAAATAAAGCAAACAGTTAGTGACAATATAAATTCTACCCTATTACAGATATATGTCTGAAAAGGCACATGTTTTTAGTGAGGATTTTCCTTGGGTTCTTTTCTCCCTTGAGTCTCCTGGATCTTTGGATTTCTCCATGATCTTAATTGCAGTCAATACTAAAATTTGGATCATTCTGCATCTATGCCGATTCTGATGTGAAAATGCATGCAAATAGCATAACAGCATTTTCCCACATTTTTAATAGCTATAGACTTTGGTTACAGCAAACAGATTTTGTTATATTCATTGAAGCTCTAAGTCACAAAAATACTAGCTTCTCAGTTGAAAGGAAAGGCTACCACTGGATTAATCTCTCTATCCCTCTGACTCTGTCTCTGTTTCTCTCTCTCCACATACACAGGGCTTCTTTCCACTTAAGCTGGGCAATCTTTTTTTTTTTTTAACATTTTATTGGAGTATAATTTCTTTACAATGTTGTGTTAGTTTCTGCTGTATAACAAAGTGAAGCTGGGCAATCTTAAGCAATGCACTCTTTCTCCTCTCTTGCTCTCACTTTTTTCCCTCCGTAAAATGGAGAAGACTAGATGATCTCTAAGATGCCTTCCCACTCTAAGTGTCTTTATTTCAAAGTCTATGAATAACCATGACACTAATATCCACATTGCTACTTCCCTTTTAAAATGACCTATGCTCTGGGAAAGAGAGTTTGATGAATGTTGTAAAAATCACTTCCTGGAAATGCAACTAGGCATTTTCATAATGGATATGATTTAATGCACCTAGCTTTAAAAGAAGCAATTTGCTTGCTGGATTGCTAAATTGAAAATTATCATTGTGATAAGGAAATTAATGGTTAACATTTATGACCATTTAAAAAATTCACTCCACATTGATAAGTTCTCAAGCATAGCCTAGAAAATTCCATTAAAGTGTTAGATTTCTGTTGTACAAATGAATATCTTAAAGTACAAGTGAATTGAGATATAGGGCTATAGCTGATGTATTTAAATTTAAATGTCATATGCCAGTATGTACTGAGCACACCATAAAGCTAGCTGCAAATGTTTCATTTACTTTTAAAGAGTGACATGGAAATTATATTTTTGATCAAAAAGGGTTTATTTAAATGGTTGATGATGATACTCACCTCCCTAAAGTGAAGCATATCTAAAATATGTTTATCTTTCTGAGTCCAAACCAATAAAAGGACATGCTTATTTACTTGCTACATCAAGTATAACCCATAGCTTTATAAACAGACCAAGATTAATGGTAAGAGTATCTGTAACCAAGATATTAAACTATTGATTTGGGAAGACATGTCATGCTTCTGACTTTATTTTCAACATATCTCTGAGCATAAGCACCATTAAACAAATAAAATGCAATGAAATGTGGGCTATGCTAAGTTATCTCTTCCTCAAACCTCCATTTATTATAGAGACTGGAAAGCATAGAAAGCTCCAGACACTGGAAAAGAGAATCTCCATGATTGTGGATGGCTCCCGCTTGGTGGTCTTCAAAGGGCACCGCTACCCAGGAAGGAAAACACACTGTAAAATGAGTCTGTTCAATGAGTCTGAAGTGGCATGATAGATGCCTCATTGGCCTTTCTTATAAGTCATAATATTGCTCTTTTTTTTTTTCACACACACACACTGTATTTTATTTTTACAAGAGATAAATAGACTGACACCAAGCATTGTACATGGATGACCACAACAAAAGCAACAATGATTGCAATTACCAAACATGAAACACACTCATACTATGTCATAATATTGACATAATATTGCTCTTGATGTTTAAAATATAATGCCAATAAGAGCATTTTAAAAATGCACTCTTGTATTGTGGGAGTTGGGCTTGTGGGTAAATACTGATGTATATAGCATCTCTGGACTGAGTTTTGAAGGACTGAGAAAGTCGTTTTTATATTTATCTTTCTTCTTTCCTTTTCTCCTTCCTCTCTTACATAGTCAGATATTAAATATTCAAAAGAAACAAAAATGCATAAAATATGACTTGGTATGAAAGATGAAAGGGGAAAAAGTATAGAAACAAAATGATCTGGTTCTGAACTAAAATTGAAGACCATGGTATTCTACACACGTGCTAAGGATATAACCACAAAATTGTCTCTAAGAGTCATAGCAGCCATTAAGAAAAGGGAGAATCTGTATGCTGTAAAAGCCACAATATCCGTGAAGTACAAATATATCAATGATACAATGGATGTATAATTCTTGGTAGAGAGGCCAGGAAGTTTACCCAGGCATCCACAGAAACAGTACTGGTAGTATAATGACTAAGGTCTCTAACACCATATATGTAACAATGACTTTCATTGGGTTGTTGCTTAACATGACTCTTAATAGAAGTTAATGGTACAGTATCATACCAAAGCATAATTTGGGAAAAGCCATTCTGCTGGAGAGCCAGTATAATTAAATCTATGTGCCTAAGGAGTGGGATTGCTGGGTCATGTGGTAACTCTATTTTTAGTTTTCCATAGTGGCTGCACCAATTTACATTCCCACCAACAGTGTAGGAGGGTTCCCTTTTCTCCACACCCTCTCCAGAATTTATTGTTTGTAGACTTTTTGATGATGACCATTCTGACCAGTGTGAGGTGATACCTTATTGTAGTTTTGATTTGCATTTCTCTAATAATTATCAATGCCAAGCATCTTTTCATGATTTCACATTTTTAACCAGCATAACATATTGCCTCCTCGTGAGAGAGCTTTTCTCATTATCCCAAAATGGTATTTCAGAAAGGAGCAGAGGGCCACTAGACAGCAAAGCATTTCATAAAGACTACTCAGCTATGATGCTGACCTTGGCTTACCCAAATAGAACAATGTAGCACTCCCAAAGACCTAAATCCACTTTGGACTGGCAGGCAGGGAAAAGAGAGCTGTAGTTGAAATCAGGTGACCTAGATTTTAGTTCTTCTGATGCCACCTTGAGTAAATTTCTACTCCTCTTTGGCTCAGTTTCCCCAACTATACAATGAGGGTTTTGAACTAGAATGTGTGGGGTCTCAACCAGGGGAGCATAGTAATATCACCTGGAAAACTTGCAAAGCACATTGCTCAGGCCCTGTGCCAAATTTACTGAGCAGTCAGTGTGGGCTAGATGCTGTGGAAGTTAGAGAGTTAAGCTTTCTTTCTTCTTTTAATTTATTTTTATTTAAAAAATTGTTATTTTATATTGGAGCATAGTTGATTAACAGTGTTGTGTTAGTTTCAGGTGTACAGCAAAGTGATTCAGTTATACATATACATGTATCTATTCTTTTTCCTTATAGGTTATTACAGAATATTGAGCAGAGTTCCCTGTGCTATACAGTAGGTCCTTGTTGGTTATCTATTTTAAATACAGCAGTGTGAAGAGTTAAGCTTTCTAAGACCAGCTTCTCCTTTGCAAAGAGTCTTTATGGCTTGATGCATAAAGAAACAATTCTACCTATACAGGGGGTTTTGCTGTGTTAGAAGCTAGAGGTGCATATGTGAATCCAGCTACATCTATAAAAGCAGCAATACTGTCACTCTTTCATGGTGGAGGACACTTGAAAAAGGGCCATGGGGAAAAGCTGAGGATTAGCGGCCAAACCATACCTATAAGGACCCAGGACAGGCTGCTGAAGTGAACAAACCCCCAGCATTGACTACTGGAAGCAGATCTAGCCACATTAGGAATCCCAATAAAGCAGTGAGGAATAAGGACAAGGCCACCGACTTTGCAGTCATGTGTGCTCGCTGGAAATCACAGATTTGTGATTTACCAGCTCTGTCACCTTGGGCAAATTTATTTGACTGCCCTGAGCTTCCATTTCTGCAATTGGAAGATGGAGGTGAATTGTACTGGACTCATGGGGTTTTATTCTTGTTGTGTTGTGTGGTGTTATCGTTAACATTTATTGTGTCCTTTTAACTTGCCAGATGTTCTTCTAACTGCTTCACATGTGTGATTTCATTTCATCTTGACCAAACCCCAAAGAACGTGTCCAAATCACCCACCTGGTAATCAGTCAGCCTGGATCCAGTTCGTCTGATTCCAGAAGAAACGCCGTCTCTGAAAGAAGGTGGATGTTCCAGGATTACTCGTTCCGCTCTCCCTTCTTTCCACTTAGCATGGACAACAGCTCCAAATGGACAGAAGCTACTAAATTGCCTCTTTACAAGCTGAGTCCATTAAATCCTCTCCATTATGAAAATGGCTTCTCTAGTTCCAGACAGTGCTTTTTACAAGATTCATTAAACTTCCTTTCCCCACGTACATGTCATTTTATCAGGGTGTCAGAAATATAGCTATTAGTGCCGTGGGATTTCATGGACTCATAAAATAACAATGTTAAGCTAGAAAAGCCCTGAGGCATAGTTTTGTTTATTCTTCTCATTTTACACATGGGGAAACTGAGGCTCGGAGTGATTTAAGTGATTTAACCATGAAAACCCACCAAGCTTGTGACTGAATCATAATAAAAGCCCAAGTTCTCTGTCACCTAAGTCAATGCTCATTTTACTTTATCACTCATTAATATCAGCGAACAACCTTGCAAGCAGCTACCACTGGTGCTTCATTCATTCATTCATTCATTTATTCAAGAGATATTTATTGAGCACTTACCATGTGCCAAGCACCATGCAAAATCCTGGGGTGAGGAGAAATAAGCAGTGCTTGGCTTAAGCAACCCACAGTCTCTCTTACTGGAACAGGTGGGAGGGTGGGGGAAAGCAAGGGGAACCCTGTAAATCAGCAGTTCTTTACTCTGGCCTCATACTAGAATTACCTTGGAATCTTTAAAAACTGATAATGCCAAAAATGTCTAGGGACCCACCCTAGACAAGTTGAATAAGAATCTCTGCAGGTAGGGCCTGGGCATCTGTGGTGCCTGAGTGATAGTAATGAGCCCCTAAATTTGATAACCTCTGCTCTAAGTGCATGATCTTCAGAAAGTGGTCAAGAAAAGTATAGAAAGGAGAGTGCTTACGCTAAGGCTTAGCAGGAAATTGCCTTTGCAAGTTCAAGAAAACTTGGCTGGAGGGTCAGTGGCTCTAGGAACAACCAAAATATATTAAAGTGGCGCTCATAGCTTAGCACACTCAGGGGTGGGTCAAGCCACATAGCATAATACTGGCTACTTTGTCATTCCTTATACTGACAGATTTTTTTTTTTTAATTTATGAGTCAACAGATGGGTACCAAGACCTATAAGAGACACTTTCATATATAGGGGTGCATTTAATCCTTATATCACTGTGAAGTAGGTCCTATCATTATGCCCATTTTGCAGTTGAGGAAACTGAGACTCAAGGAGATGAACTCGCTCGAGATCACAGAGGAAGTGGCAGAACCAAGATTTAAATATACGCTTTCTAGGAGGATCTTCAAGATGGCGGAAGAGTAAGACGCGGAGATCACCTTCCTTCCCACAGATACAGTAGAAATACATCTACATGTGGAACAACTCCTACAGAACACCTACTGAACGCTGGCAGAAGACCTCAGACCTCCCAAAAGGCAGGAAACTCCCCCACGTACTGGGGTAGGACAAAAGAAAAAAGAAAAAAGAGAGACAAACAGTAGGGATGGGACCTGCACCAGTGGGAGGGAGCTGTGAAGGAGGAAAGGTGTCCACACACTAGGAAGCCCCTTCGCGGGTGGAGACTGCGGGTGGCGGAGGGGGGAAGCTTCGGAGCCGCAGAGGAGAGCGCAGCCACGGGGGTGCGGAGGGCAAAGCGGAGAGATTCCCGCACGGAGGCTCGGCGCCAAGCAGCACTCACCAGCCCGAGAGGCTTGTCTGCTCAGCTGCCGGGGCGGGCGGGGCTGGGAGCTGAGGCTCGGGCTTCGGTTGGATCGCAGGGAGAGGACTGGGGTTGGCGGCGTGAACACAGCCTGAAGGGGCTAGTGCACCACAGCTAGCCGGGAGAGAGTCCGGGAAAAAGTCCAGAACTGCCAAAGAGGCAAGAGACTTTTTCTTCCCTCTTTGTTTCCTGATGCGCGAGGAGAGGGGATTCAGAGCGCTGCTTAAAGGAGCTCCAGAGACTGGCGCGAGCCGCGGCTATCAGCGCGGACCCCAGAGACGGGCGTGAGACGCTGGGGCTGCTGCTGCCGCCTCCAAAAATCCTGTGTGCGAGCACAGGTCACTCTCCACACCGCCCCTCCCGGGAGCCTGTGCAGCTCGCCACTGCCAGGGTCCCGTGATCCACGGACAACTTCCCCGGGAGAATGCATGGCGCGCCTCAGGCTGGTGCAACATCACGCCGGCCTCTGCCGCTGCAGGCTCACCCCGCATCCCTACCCCTCCCTCCCTCCCAGCCTGAGGGAGCCAGAGCCCCTGAATCAGCTGCTCCTTTAACCCCGTCCTGTCTGAGCGAAGAACAGACTCCCTCAGGCGACCTACACACAGAGGCGGGTCCAAATCCAAAGCTGAACCCCAGGAGCTGTGCGAACAAAGAAGAGAAAGGGAAATCTCTCCCAGCAGCCTCAGGAGCAGCGGATTAAATCTCCACAATCAACTTGATGTACTCTGCATCTGTGGAATACCTGAATGGACAACGAATCATCCCAAATTGAGGAGGTGGACTTTGGGAGCAATGATATATATGTTTTTCCCTTTTCCTCTTTTTCCGTGTGGAGGACAGGCTCTTGGTGCTCCAGCCAGGCATCAGGGATCTCCCACTGAGGTGGGAGAGCCAAGTTCAGGACACTGGTCCACAAGAGACCTCCCAGCTCCACATAATATCACATGGTGAAAATCTCCTAGAGATCTCCATCTCAATGCCAAGACTCAGCTCCACTCCACGACCAGCAAGCTATAGAGCAGGACACCCTATGCCAAACAACTAGCAACACAGGAACACAGACCCATCCATTAGCAGAGAGGCTGCCTAAAATCATAATAAGGCCACAGACACCCCAAAACACACCACCAGACGTGGACCTGCCCACCAGAAAGTAAAGATCCAGCCCCATCCACCAGAACACAGGCACCAGTGCCCTCCACCAGGAAGCCTACACAACCCACTGAACCAACCTTAGCCACTGGGGACAGACACCAAAATCAACAGAAACTACGAATCTGCAGCCTGTGAAAAAGAGACCCCAAAAACAGTAATTAAGCAAAATGAGAAGACAGAGAAACACACAGCAAATGAAGGAGCAAGGCAAAAACCCACCAGACCTAATAAATGAAGAGGAAATAGGAAGCGTACCTGAAAAAGAATTCAGAATAATGATAGTAAAGCTGATCCAAAATCTTGGAAATAGAATGGACAAAATACAGGAAACGTTTAACAAGGGCCTAGAAGAACTAAAGAGCAAACAAACAGAGATGAACAACACAATAAATGACATTAAAAATCCTGTAGAAGGGATCAAGAGCAGAATACCTGAGGCAGAAGAACGGATAAGTGATCTGGAAGATAAAATAGTGGAAATAAATACTGCAGAACAGAATAAAGAAAAAAGAATGAAAAGAATTGAGGACAGTCTCAGAGATCTCTGGGACGAGACTAAACGCACCAACATTCGAATTATAGGGGTTCCAGAAGAAGAAGAGAAAAAGAAAGGGACTGAGAAAATATTTGAAGAGATTATAGTGGAAAACTTCACTAATATGGGAAAGGAAATAGCTAATAAAGTCCAGGAAGCACAGAGAGTCCCACATAGGATAAATCCAAGGAGAAACATGCCAAGACACATATTAATCAAACTATCAAAAATTAAATACAAAGTAAAAATATTAAAAGCAGCAAGGGAAAAACAACAAGTAACACATAAGGGAATCTGCATAAGGTTAACAGCTGGCCTTTCAGCAGAAACTCTGCAAGCCACAAGGGAGTGGCAGGACATATTTATGATGATGAAAGAGAAAAACCTGCAACCAAGATTACTCTACCCAGAAAGAATCTCATTCAGATTTGACAGAGAAATCAAAAGCTTTACAGACAAGCAAAAGCTAAGAGAATTCAGCACCACCAAACCAGCTTTACAACAAATGCTAAAGGAACTTCTCTAGGCAGGAAACACAAGAGAAGGAAAAGACCTACAATAATAAACTCAAAACAATTAAGAAAATGGTAATAGGAACATACATATTGGTAATTACCTTAAATGTAAATGGATTATATGCTCCAACCAAAAGACATAGACTGGCTGAATGGATACAAAAACAAGACCCGTGTATTTGCTGTCTACAAGAGACCCACTTCAGACCTAGGGACACATATAGACTGAAAGTGAGGGGATGGAAGAAGATATTCCATGCAAATGGAAATCAAAAGAAAGCTGGAGTGGCAATTCTCATATCAGACAAAATAGATTTTAAAACAAAGACTATTACAAGAGACAAAGAAGGACACTACATAATGATCAAGGGATCAACCCAAAAAGATATAACAATTGTAAATATTTATGCACCCAATATATGTGCACCTCAATACATAAGGCAAATACTAACAGCCATAAAAGGGGAAATCGACAGTAACACAATCATAGTAGGGGACTTTAAATCCCCACTTTCACCAATGGACAGATCATCCAAAATGAAAATAAACAAGGAAACACAAGCTTTAAATGATACATTAAGCAAGATGTACGTAATTGATATTTATAGGACATTCCATCCAAAAACAACAGAATACACATTCTTCTCAAGTGCTTATGG